>NW_024412403.1:49995988-50085690 GCF_014898765.1 Herpailurus yagouaroundi | reverse complement strand
CTGTCCCAAAAATAAATAAAAACATTGAAAAAAAATTTAAAATAAAATAAAATAAAATAAAATAAAATAGGTTTGTCCAGGGGTGCCTGGGTGGTTCAGTCGGTTAAGCATCCAACTCTTGGTTTTGGCTCAGGTCACGATCTCACGGTTCCCTGAGTTCATGCCCTGCTCGGGCTCTGCACTGACAGTACAGAACTTGCTTTGGATTCTCTCTCTCTTCCCCCCTACTCAAAATAAATAAATAAACCTTTTTTTTTTTTTTAAAGTAGCTTTGTCCACTTTGTTGTGATAGCACCTTTCCATTTTCTAAACAACCTCATAGTGAGGTCTCATCCATAAAGTCATTAGTTTGGTTTTCATCGAACAACATAAAACACTATTTTATCATTCACTCCACCATTTGGATGCATTTAGAAACTAGAGAGTTGATGAACTCCACTACTGCAGACAAACCCAAACGTTAAGACATCCTCCCCCACACCTCCCAAGCATATTAAGGGATAGCAGAAAAAGGGCTAGACTCGAGTCAGAGGTCCTGGTTTACATCTGACTCCATGTCTCCAATAGGAGACCCCAGAAATCACTTAAAACTCTCATCTTACTCATCTCCTGTATTCTCAGAGTCTAGTCTAGCATCAGACACAGAGCAGATGTCAAAATGATGACGTATCAGTCTCTGGACCTTGCTTCAATTACCAATAAAATGGGTAAATTATTAGTTACTTTGAAGGGCTGTTGTGAAAGTTCAATACTGTAGTAGTATTAATAGTTTTTAATCATAAAGGGCAACACTGGAATGCTAGAAATATTCTATATGTTCTAAACATTCTATATCTTTGTATGGGTGGCAGTAATTGTATTAGTTTTCTATTGGTGCATGGCAAATCACCACAAACTTAGTAACTTAAAAACAAGAGACATTTAATATCACATAGTTCTGCCAAGAGTCCAGGGCATGACATAGCTGGGTTCCTTGCTAAGGGTCTCACAGGTTGAAATCAGGTTGACAGCAGGACTGTGTTCCTTTCTGTAGACAAGAGAAATCTGCTTCCAACCCCATTCAATTACTGGCCAGATTCAGTTCCTTGTGGTTATAATACTGAGTTTCTTGTTTCCTTGGTCACTGTCAGCCAGGGAATGCCCTTCAGCTCCTAGAAACTGTCTACATTTCTTGCCACATGGCCTCCTCCATCTTTAGAGCCAGCAACAAAGAATCCCGCTCACATGGAAGCCTTCTCACACTTTGAATTTCTTCAAGAAGAACTTGGTCCCTATTGAGGGCTTATCCAATTAAGTCAGGTCTGCCCAGGATAGTATCTCTTTTTTTAAAGTCATGGGAGTGATATACTATCACATTTACAGGTCCTTCCCACACTCAAGAGAAAAAGAATTATATAAAGGCATGGATCAGTGGGAGTCATCTTAGAATTCAACCTACCACAGTTACAGATACAAATGTAAAATTCCATTGTACTATATATTTGCAATCCACGTACTATACTGTATGTAAGATACACCTCAAAAGATAAAGAAAAGGGGTGCCTAGGTGGCTCAGTCAGTTGAGTGTCCAACTTTTGATTTCAGCTTTGGTCACAGTCCCAGGGTTGTGGGCTTGAGCCTGGGTCCTGCAACGGTCTCTGTGCTGAGTGTGGAGCCTGCTTGGGATTCTCTCTCTCTCTCTCTCTCTCTCTCTCTCTCTTTCTCTCTCTCTCTCTCTCTCCTTCTGGCCCTCTCTCCCACTGGCTCTCTTTCTTTCTAAAATATAATTAATTAATTTTTTAAAAAGATAAAGAAAAGAGCAAAAGGCTACAAAGATGTTAATGCTTATTCTGTTGCTATTAAATCTAGTTTTATCCCAAACTCTCAGTAAGCTTCCCCCCAAAATATGAACTCTAGTTGTTGATGAGGTTAGAAGCCATCAAGGCTTCTATCAGGCTATGATGATCTAGGGACCACAGTACAGGTGCTAATAAAAATTCAGCAGCAATTCTGACACTGGGAAAGACTGTCAGAAACCAGATACTTATCCCTGATGAGCTATTTTCATCTAATTAAAAGCTATGTTTCTTTGCTTTTGACTGGAATTATACCCATGCATGGGGGAAGACAGGTAATCTCAAACAGTTCAGCAGACTAAATATGCATCTTAGAATAAGTTTAACTTGCAGGAAAATCAATTAACTAATACTTTTTTTAAATGTTGATAGGGAAATAAAACCCTTCAAAATATAGGATTCATAAGTAAAATAATAAAAGTGGAAAGACTATGAACCCTTCCAAGTCCAGGTCAAATAACACACAAATGGGTGTGAAACATGTCAGAGAGTAAGGAAGTGCTTAAGGAAAAAAATGTGTATACACACACACACACACACACACACACACATATATATATACACATATATGTATACATACACACACATACATATACACATATATAAGTATCATAGGTACATATATACGTTAGCATGTCAAAGGGGCATAGGGGCCAAATTGAAAAAGTTCCCAATTGCCAAAATTGAAGCAATTAGAGCAACAAAATAAATAACAGTTGAATTCGGTAATAATCCAAAAAATGAGATAAATAATCATGAGCCATGAGTCTATATGGACATAATTAAATAAATTGGAAAGAAGGGACAACTCTTCCTTACAGAAAAATTCCAATTAATAAATGTCTTAGAAATGAGAGATTAGAAAGTCACCATTAAATACCACCCAAATAATTGCTGCTGACAAGATCTATTAATGAATGCTAAAATTAGTGGGTGAAAGTATAAGCAGAAATAGGATGTGTACATCCTGATGGAATACAGAGACATCCAGGATGTCTTTGTATTAGTTTCCTGTGGCTACTATAACAGATTGCCACATATTCAGTGGCTTAAAACAACACAAATTTATTCTCTTACACTTTTGGAGGGAGGCCAGAAATCCAAAATCAGTATCACCGATACCAAATCCAAGGTATCCGTAAGGCCATGCTTTCTCTGGAGGAGCTAGGGAAGAATCTGTTCCCTTTCCTCTTCCACACCTGTATTCTTTGGCTCATGGCCTCTTTCTCCATTTGTTAAGCCAGCAGCATGGCATCTTCAAATTTCTCTCTACTTCCACTGTCACATTGCCTTCTGCTTTTATATGAAATCTCCCTCTTCCTCCCTCTTAAAAGGACACTTGTGATTGCATTTAGGGCCCACTCAGATTATCTGGATAATCTCTCCCCATCTCTAGACCCTTAGCTTAATCACACATGCAAAATTTCCTTTGCCATCCATATATAGCAACGTTCACCAATTTGAGGGATTAAGATCTGGATATCTCTGGGGGCCATTATTCAGCCTACCACAGTTTCAAAGTATCCCCCCAGGATACAGAGAAGAGAACCCCGACAGACACCACTTTAACCAGGTGATCAAATTTAACATTGTTAACAGAACATATTGACATCATGTACTCCCTTAAAAGGACACAACATCATTTCTGTGCTATTCTTCCAAAAATGCATACTCTCATTCCAATCATTAGAAAACATTTAAAAATCCAAATTTAGAAACATTCTAAAAAATATTTGACCAAAGTTCTTCAAAGTGTAAAGGTCAAGATAATGTCACAGAAGTAAGACTAAAGAAACATGGTGACTAAATGCAACCTGGGATTCTGCATGGGATTCTAAAACAGAAAAAGGACATTGGTGGAAAAACTCATGAAATCCAAGTAAACTCTACAGCTTAGTTAATGATACTGTACTGATGTTAAAACCTTAGTTTTGGAAGTATTCTGTGGTTATATAAGATGTTAGCATAAGGGGAAGCTGGGTGTAGGCTATACAGGAACTTTATACTATTTTTGTAACTTATTTTAAGTCTAAAATATTCCAAAAACAAAAAATATATATATTAAAAAAGAGAAAGAAAGGAATGAAGGGAGGAACATAGGGAAGGTGGGAGGCATGTGAGCCCTTGGTTTAGGGTCTTTGAGTGCGCCCTGCTGGTCACGAGAGTGAACTGCAGTGAAGTCCTCCAAGGCTGGGTGTCTTTGATGTTATGTAAAGCAACTGCCCTTCTCTTTTCCTTCCAGTAATGTACCTGCTCTGAGGTGGTCTTCTCAAAGCCAAGCTATTCTCCTATTGATTCACGGTTTCTTTCTTCTTCTAAAAATCCATCAAAAGTCTCACTAGTTCCAAAATCTGTCTTCTCTCTAAACAGAACAGTACATCACAAACCCACAAACACTTACTGGTTGAACATCGAGACCTGTCAGGTGCAGGTAAACCATCCAAAACTCCACCCGCTGACCATCCCACTAGACACCCAGGATTGAGGCAGCCACGCCAGAAGACTGGGGCTGGGGCAGAGGATAGAGTATGAGGAGTGCAGGACTAGGGGGAATAGACGCGAGGTTGAGGCCCAGGCAAATAAAGGCAAATAAAAGTATTTCTATTAATGATGTTTCATATATGAATCTTTTAAGGGGCGCCTGGGTGGCGCAGTCGGTTAAGCGTCCGACTTCAGCCAGGTCACGATCTCGCGGTCCGTGAGTTCGAGCCCCGCGTCGGGCTCTGGGCTGATGGCTCAGAGCCTGGAGCCTGTTTCCGATTCTGTGTCTCCCTCTCTCTCTGCCCCTCCCCTGTTCATGCTCTGTCTCTCTCTGTCCCAAAAATAAATAAAAAAACGTTGAAAAAAAATTTAAATAAAATTAGTAACTCACTGGCTTCAAGTAAATAAAATACAGCTTTCATTTGGAAAAGACTGAGATTTCTTGTGGCACATGATAGTGGAGACCAGAGATATATAGACTGGCAGTATCCTGGCTGTATCTGGGCCACAGACAATAATTTTATTTAGCCCACACAATATTTTAAATGTTTGCAATTGGATGCCAATGTTTTGAAATCTGGAGATATTACATTTAAAGATTAAGGATTAAGAGTTCTGATTTTTGTTCATGGAAAAAAGAAACCCTATACATGTGAGCACATTTCTGCACAACAAAGCAGCAAGAGCTATAGACAGGCTGTGCTTGCACTTAGGTTCTTCCCCCACCATTCACACAAGGCATGCCTATGACTAATACCCACCCTGGCTAGATTCACATGTATTGCACGCCTAGGCCCTATGGCAATAGTGTTTGCCAGTATCTGTGCAGTATCTATCATATATACTGTCATATATGCTTTCAACAGCCAAAAGGGCCTTGCCATCTGCATAAGTTTCCTTAATAATATTCATCCTTTCTTTCTAAAAGTCACCATGGCTAAAACAGAACACACACATTTACTCTATATTGTTTTACTTTTAACAATACCCAATGCCAATGGATCAAAATCACCTGGAAGGTTTGCTAAAACTCAGATTGCTAGGCCCCACGCCCGAGTTTCTGATTCAGTAGCCTGAGGTAAGACCTAAGAATCTGCAATTCTAGCTGATTCTGCTAATGCAGAGATCACACGTTGAGAAAACCAGAGTTCAGTAACATAATGCTTTTGATTTTAAAAATCTCCTTGCCGATTTCATACACGTTTCTTGGATAACTCTAGAGTAGTGATATCCGACAGAATTTCTGCAATGATGGATACACTACATTCCATATAAAATGCTGCCCAACATGGTAGCCACCAGCCACACATGGCTCCCTAGGATGTGTGACTTAAGAATTAAATTTTAGGGGAGCCTGGGTGGCTCAGTCAGTTAAGTGTCCGACTTTGGCTGAGGTCATGATCTCACAGTTTGTGGGTTCGGGCCCCGCATCGGGCTCTGTACTGACAGCTCAGAGCCTGGAGCCTGCTTCGGATTCTGTGTCTCCCTCTCTCTCTGCCCTTCCCCTGCTTGTGCTCTGGCTCTCTCTCTCTTTCTCTTAGAAATAAATAAACATTAAAAATTTTGTTTAAAAAAAAAGAATTACATTTTAATTTTTAGTTAATTTTAATTAATTTAAATTTAAATAGCCATGTGTGGCTAGTAGCTACCATATCGGACAGTATAGCACCGAAGTCTCTTGAGCAGCCAACCAGAGAGGGGAAGGGGAAGAAGACAACTTTCACAGCAGTATAAATAGCAAAGCCCAAGATTATGCACATAAGGTCTGATTTATTTTAATTAAAAAGCTCTTTTAGTATTTTCAATTGTGCCCAGAAGTAACCATGGCATATTAAAGAAGTTTTCATGACATTAGTGAAACCACAGAGCCTCAACCCATTTAGCAAGAAAAACAGGGGCGCCTGGGTGGCGCAGTCGGTTAAGCGTCCGACTTCAACCAGGTCACGATCTTGCGGTTTGTGAGTTCCAGCCCCGCGTCGGGCTCTGGGCTGATGGCTCAGAGCCTGGAGCCTGTTTCTGATTCTGTGTCTCCCTCTCTCTCTGCCCCTCCCCCGTTCATGCTCTGTCTCTCTCTGTCCCAAAAATAAATAAACGTTGAAAAAAAGAAAATTAAAAAAAAAAAAAAAGAAAAACAACAAATCATCAAGCTCATTCTTTTTACCTTTTATTCTCCTGGGAATCACAGTCACCCAATCAGGTCCGCTGGAGTTGATTGGCATTTTGATATTGACACCACTTTAAAAGGAATAAGAAGAATACAAGTTTAGATTTGAGAACATTTACTTTCTCATATGTATCTTCATTTGCAAATTAAAATAACAGGATTTCACAGAACCTTAAGATGAAATATTCTTATAAATGCTACTCAACACAATCAATTAATAAACCAGGTCTCTTAAAATAAGCAGGTTATGTGGATATATAAAGTGAATAGAAATTAAATAGGTTTTTAATTTTTCACCACATAGCCCTGAGAGTATAATCTCTAAAATGACAAATTCTGGTTTCAATTCTTTATTCCCCTTGGACTCGGAAAATGGCTCACACTGATGAGAATGTCCATTCTGTCACTATCTAATTTTCAGATTATAAATCTATGTAGCATTAAATCACAGGTCAGATTCCTTAGGCCTTGCCCAGAACAGAGATGAGTCCTACTAGAGACACTTGTCCCCAGATATGTGCTCTTTCAGGACTTTGTTCACCATTGGTATGGCCCTGTAGTGTCTCTTTCTAAAACATACTCCTCAGTGACACAGATTGTGTTTCACTCACCTTTTGTCTCCAGCACTTAGCACAGGCCCTGGGCTAGAGTCCATGCTTGGACAATATTAGATGGAGGGCTGTGTGAAAAAGTGGGAGAGTGTGGAGTCCAGGGAAAAAGTACTGGAAATTTGGTATAACTATGCCAGAAACTGGGTCACAACAATTACCTCTTACACTTAGGCCAAAAACAGACAAAAAAATAAAATGCTAACTTTCCAAATTCTTGATATGTGAACTTGAATCACAATATTTTGTTTTATCAAAAATCAGTTCAAAAGAGATATGTTCTTAAATAATTCTTAAGCTTCTAAATGAACAAAGGAAAAAAAAGAGAGAGACCAAAAAACAGATAGTACAAAAAACTATGGAGAACTGATGGTCACCAGAGGGAAGGTGGGCAGGGAGATGAGTGAAATCGGTAAAGAAGATTAAAGAGTACACTTCTATTGATTAGCACTGAGTAATATATGGAACTGTTGAATCACAATCAATATTATACACCTGACACTAATATAACACTGTATGTTAACCACACTGGAATTGAATTTTTTTAATAAAATAAAAATGTAATTTTTAAGCTTCTACTATGGGCCCGGCACTGTCCTAGATGTCAGGGATGTAACAATAAACAAGACACACAGCATCTCCTCCTTCAGGGAAATGACATTCTAATAGGGAGACAAGAAACAAGGAAGGAAGGCAGTGCAGCTGACCTTGAACAACATGTTTTTGTTTTGTTTTGTTTTGTTTTGTTTTGTTTTGTTTGCTGCCTACAAGAGGATCATTTCTTTTTTTCAAACATTTTGGAAGTTTGCAGCCATTATTTCTTTATTTTTTTCTTAAACTAACATTCAATCTTTATTATACACACACACACGTATGTATGTGTGTGTATATATATATATATATATATATATATATATATATATATAATTTATTTCATTCTTTCTCATTGCCAAGTAATATTCCATTGTATATATAAACCACATCTTCTTTATCCATTTGTCAGTTGATGGGCATTTAGGCTCTTTCCATAATTTGGCTATTGTTGAAAGTGCTGCTATAAACATTGGGGTACAAGTACCCCTATGCATCAGTACTCCTGTATCCCTTGGGTAAATTCCTAGCAGTGCTGTTGCTGGGTTATAAGGTAGATCTATTTTTAATTTTTTGAGGAACCTCCACACTGTTTTCCAGAATGGCTGCACCAGTTTGCATTCCCACCAACAGTGCAAGAGGGTTCCCTTTCTCCACATCCTCGCCAGCATCTATAGTCTCCTGATTTGTTCATTTTAGCCACTCTGACTGGCATGAGGTGGTATCTCAGTGTGGTTTTGATTTGTATTTCCTTGATGAGGAGTGATGTTGAGCATCTTTTCATTTCATGTGCCTGTTGGTCATCTGGTTGTCTTCTTTAGAAAGTGTCTATTCATGTCTTCTGCCCATTTCTTCACTGGATTATTTGTTTTTCAGGTGGGGAGTTTGGTGAGTTCTTTATAGATTTTGGATACTAGCCCTTTGTCCAATATGTCATTTGCAAATATCTTTTCCCATTCCGTCGGTTGCCTTTTAGTTTTGCTGATTGTTTCCTTTGCAGTGCAGAGGCTTTTTATCTTCACAAGAACCCAATAGTTCATTTTTGCTTTTAATTCCCTTGCCTTTGGAGATGTGTCAAGTAAGAAATTGCTATGGCTGAGGTCAGAGAGGTTTTTTCCTGCTTTCTCCTCTAGGGTTTTGATGGTTTCCTGTCTCACATTCAGGTCCTTCATCTATTTTGAGTTTATCTTTGTGAATGGTGTAAGAAAATGGTCTAGTTTCATTCTTCTGCATGTTGCTGTCCAGTTCTCCCAGCACCATTTGTTAAACAGACTATTTTTTTTCCATTCTTTCCTGATTTGGATATTCTTTCCTGCTTTGTCAAAGATTAGTTTGCCATACATTTGTGGGTCCAATTCTGGAATCTCTATTTTATTCCATTGGTTCTATGTGCCTGTTTTTGTGCCAATACCATACTGTCTTGATGATTACAGCTTTGTAGTACAGGCTAAAGTCTGGGATTGTGATGCCTCCTGCTTTGGTTTTCTTCTTCAATATTACTTTGACTATTCAAGGTCTTTTGTGTGAACAACATGGCTTTGAACTGTGCAGCTCCACTTATGCATGGATTTTTTCAATAAATGCAGTACAGTCCTGTAAATGTATTTTCTGTTCCTAATGATTTTCTTAACATTTTCTTTTCTCTAGCCTACTTTACTATAAGACTACAGTATATATAATACATACAGCATACAAAATATGTGTTAATCAACTGTTCTTATCAGTAAAGGTTCTGGTCAATGGTAGAATATTAGTAAAGTCTTTGGGAAATCAAAAGTTATAGCAGATTTTTGACTGTGCAGATGGTTCGCACGTCTAAATCCTGAGACTTTTAAGGGTCAACTGTATGTTTAGAAAATAGTTTAAATAAGTTACATTTAGGAGAGAACATGACTTTTAAAATTTTTTTTTCAACGTTTATTTATTTTTGGGACAGAGAGAGACAGAGCATGAATGGGGGAGGGGCAGAGAGAGAGGGAGACACAGAATCGGAAACAGGCTCCAGGCTCTGAGCCATCAGCCCAGAGCCTGACGCGGGGCTCGAACTCCCGGACCGCGAGATCGTGACCTGGCTGAAGTCGGATGCTTAACCGACTGCGCCACCCAGGCGCCCCGAGAACATGACTTTTAAAACAGCACAAATAAACTGCTTTCGTGGGAGAGCTTTAAGATAAGGAAAAGAAGAAAATTTGCCCTTTGAAATTTTCCTGTAAAAATGTTTAACCTCAATCTGGTCACGTAGAAACAATAAAGCAGCAAATCAAAATTAAGGGACATCTACAAAGCAGTGACATCAAAACCTTAATGTTGTGAAAAACATGCTAGAGGGGGCGCCTGGATGGCTCGGTCAGTTGAGTGTCCGACTCTTGGTTTTGGCTCAGGTCATGATCTCTTCATGAGTTTGAGACCCACATCTGGCTCTGCAATAGCAGGGTGGAGCCTGCTTGGGATTCTCTCTCTTTCCCTCTCTCTCTGCCCCTCCCCTGCTCACACTGTCTCTGTCTCTCTCAAAATAAATAAACAAAAAATCAAACAAACAAACAAAAAAACACAAGCTAGAAACCTCATCCAAATTAAAGATTAAAGAGATAACTGAGGGTGCCTGAGTAGCTTAGTCAGTTGGTTAAGCGTCTAACTTTGGCTCAGGGCACAATCTCACATTTTGTGAGTTCGAGCCCCGCATGGGGCTCTCTGCTGTCAGCACAGAGCCCCCTTCAGATCCTCTGTCCCCGCCTCTCTGTCCCTCTCCTGTTTGTGTTCTCTCTCTGTCTCTCCCAAAATAAATAAATAAAATTTAAAAGAAAGGATAACTAAACACATTGTAAGTAATCATAGGTTAGATTAGTTAAAATAAAAATGACAGCTATAAAGGACATTATTGGGACAATCAGAGAAACTTGAGTACGGACTGTATATTCAATAATAGTATTGTATTAATGATAAATGCCCCAAGTGTGATAAATATGTTACAGTTATATGTTGGAGAAAGTTCATGTGCCAGGAGATGCATACCCATGAGGTGCAACACCATGTTGTCTGCAACTTACTCTCAAATGCTCTGGGAAGGGGGATAATTATACATCAACAGACATATATATAAACACACATACAAAGAGAAAGAGAGAGAAAGCAAATGTGGCAAAACATTAACAATGGTGAATCTAAGTTAAAGCTATATGGATGTTCATTTTTATTATTCTTGCAGTGTTTCTAATGATTTGAAAGTTTTTTTAAGCACAAAGTTAGAAAAAAGAAAATATGAAATGATGCTAAAATATATGGGAAGCTTTTCATGTGAGAACCTCATTCTTTCAAAAAGCCTTCCTTTATATTAATAGAATCTTTTAAGCAAAGTACTGTTGTTCTTTCTAAAACCAACATTTTTTAGGAGTAAAGAACAAAGATTAGATCACCTTAATTGTCCAACTGTTATTTAGAGAACCAAAGACCAAAGCTAAGCTTAATCCTTTCTGAATTAAGCAATGCTATGAGCCACCAAGGAAAAAAGGTAAAAATGGGTATCAGCTTAACATATTCAGGCCATGAGCTCAAAAAAGCATACCCAAGGACACCTCAAAAAATCAATTTCAATCTTCTTCTTTTTAGTTAGCTGATGTAAAATTTCAGAATTCTAATAAACAATGCAAGAAAAAAATCAGTAGCAGAACTATCAGATGTTTGATTCCCAAAAATGTTACCTCAAGCAACATCTTATCAGCAAACTTCTAGGTAAGTAGAATTTCTTAATGATTCTACCACAAAGTGCCATCAGTCAGCCTCATCCAGGATGTGCAAGTAAGGACAGAGACATAATTATTTCATCCTTCACAATTCACAGGTGTTTTCTGGTTTTAATGGTAGGATTTAGTGTCAGGAATATTCTTAAATTTTACACTTACTCTCAAATTTTTCTCCCACTGTTTTCCACATGGAATTTCAGTAAGTTATAAGCTGTGCTTCCTCTTTTTTGCTAAGCCACTAAGGAGACTGACAACACAACCCTAAAGGGGAAGAACTGAGCAGTCTTCACACACAGGCAAAAAGTACACAGACCTGAAATCATCTGCTCACCGTCATTGATAAATAACGTGTCTGAAATTGAACCCAGGATTAAAACTAAAGCTAAAGTCCTTGTATACTCAGCTACACGACAAACTAGACAGTTTTCTGAAGAACAGTACAGTAAATACATTGAATAGTGCTCCCTCTGCTGGCATCTAAGAGCATCCCTCTAAAAGCATGGCATCAGTCCAGCAAACATGTATTTAAAACCGATACGACCAAAAGCAGACTCCAGAAATGAAAAATCAGAGCTTTGTTTGAGAAGCTCCTACATACGTTATAGTAGGAACATTTCCCTCACTGAGTAAGAAGTGGGCATAAAACATAAAATTTTTACGGTTGCCCAGAGGTACTCAACAAAACTACCTCTCCACCAAGGAGTATTTTTAAGTATTTATTTCAATAAAAAAATAAAAGGCATTTTTACATTCTGTCAAGTAATTGGACTTTTTGGCCATATGGATTTTATAATTTTTTTCCTAAGGCATGCTATTTTACTTCAGAACTGTACGAAATGTTGAAGAAAACATTTAATCCATACTGATCCCATACATTCCACTCTGCACATTATTCCGCATTTTCCGCTGAAAAAGTTTTAGACTTATGTTCCACAAGAGAAATTTGTACACAATAATGCAAAAATTTCCCTAACTGTTAATTTAAAAAACATAGTTTGCCGTGATATTCCTGGTTTCCCATGTTTACCGTTAAGTCAACCCAGCAATGTTATCATATTCATAGTCCTTTTCCTATCAGTATATGATTTTAACAACTGATAATATGTCACTTAAAAATGTTTTTAAGAGAAACGGGAACCCTCTTGCACTGTTGGTGGGAATGCAAATTGGTGCAGCCGCTCTGGAAAACAGTGTGGAGGTTCCTCAGAAAATTAAAAATAGACCTACCCTATGACCCAGCAATAGCACTGCTAGGAATTTATCCAAGGGACACAGGAGTACTGATGCATAGGGGCACTTGTACACCAATGTTCATAGCAGCACTCTCAACAATAGCCAAATTATGGAAAGAGCCTAAATGTCCATCAACTGATGAATGGATAAAGAAATTGTGGTTTATATACACAATGGAATACTACGTGGCAATGAGAAAAAATGAAATATGGCCTTTTGTAGCAACGTGGATGGAACTGGAGAGTGTGATGCTAAGTGAAATAAGCCATACAGAGAAAGACAGATACCATATGGTTTCACTCTTATGTGGATCCTGAGAAACTTAACAGGGACCCATGGGGGAGGGGAAGGAAAAAAAAAAAAAAAAGAGGTTAGAGTGGGAGAGAGCCAAAGCATAAGAGACTGTTGAGAACTGAGAGCAAACTGAGGGTTGATGGGGGGTGGGAGGGAGGAGAGGGTGGGTGATGGGTATTGAGGAGGGCACCTTTTGGGATGAGCACTGGGTGTTGTATGGAAACCAATTTGACAATAAATTTCATATATAAATTTAAAAAAATGTTTTTAAAGTTTATTTATTTATTTTGAGAGAGAGAGAGAGAGAAAGCCCAAGCAGGGGAGAGATAGGAAAGAGAGAATCCCAAGCAGGCTCTGCACCGTCAGCACAGAGCCCAAAGCAGGGCTCAATCTCACAAACCGTGAGATCATGACCTGAGATGAAACCAAGAGTAGGCTGCTTAACTGACTGAGCCACCTAGGTGCTCCTGAAAATTTTTTAGCTTATTAGACATGAAGATAAAACAGTGTTCTGACTACAAGACCTCTTGTCACCCTGTTCTTGGGCGATGTTTTTCATCTGTTCTGTGAATAAGTGATCTTTCTTATATAGTTATCCATGTGCTATGTAGTTCTGAAGTAAAACATAAATCTGAGGGTAAAAGGTCTTTAATTTGAACTAGAAGAAGCTCTAAGCTTCACTTTCTAAAAACTATTCACAAGGGGGCACTGGCTGGCTCAGTCACTGGAGCATGCAACTCTGGATCTTGGGGTTGTGGGTTTGAGCCCCACGTTGGGTGTACAGATCCCTTAAACATTTTTAAAAATCTAAAAATACTTTAAAATAAATAAATAAAAATAAAAACTATTCACAAAATATAAATATTTATTTATTTTCCTATTCGCTACTTCTCCCAAATAGGGCCAACTTCAGAAAGTTATATAAAGCAAATAACCAAAACAAGAAAGTCTTCTAAGTGGGATGATGTCACCTAATTGAGACAAAAACAGTGGAAAAGGACCTTAAAATTATCCCCTGGAACAAGAAACACCTACCTCTGGAAGAAAGCAGTCTCTTCAGCAGTTAGGAGGCCCTTCAGGTATCCACCTTTGAAATGGTTAATTCTGCTACTGCAAGGGAGCTTCTTTGGTTTGAAGCAGAACCAGGGCTCTCCAGTGTAGACATCTGTAAAGTTACACAGGGGAAGACTCCCAGGAAGACACACATTGCACTCAGTGGTTTCAGAAATTCTTCCTGAACGGAAGAGACTCTTGAAATAGACTCTGTGTGGTTTCTCTTCCTGCAGGCGCTGAAGAACTCTGATCCCCTCAGTGGGGTGGACCAGAGATATGGACACTTTAACTTTGCCTGGCCAGAGCAGAGTAAAGAAGACCTTGTAAAACCCATTCTGGTAGTCTACCACTCTGCCCACAGCCCCTGCCTGCAGCTTAGGGGAGTGGATCCTGGCCTGCAGGTAGTCTCCACCATACTTCTTGGGCTTTCTTTGAAAATCCTGCACATGAACCAGCACTTCTAGCTGGCTTCCCACCTTGAAGAAGGCTGCGGAGTTCAAGATAACAAAGTAGCTGGAAGAAGGGTCAGTGCTCTTCACAAAGGGGAATGGACCCACATCAGGCACCTGCCACTGTAAGGCAGCCAGCAGGGAGTCCTCCTCCGTGCGCTCCCTGCTGGACAGAGCTTGATGCTCATAGCCACAGTAAGGATTCCGGCTAATTCTTGTCATCTGGGAGGAAACAAACTGTCCACTGCTGTCGATGAATGTGGCTGAAACAGTCTCATGGTCCAAGTACTGAAGACAGAAACATAAAAACAGAAACCACAGCTATAATAAATTTCCTTATATCAGCCAAATATATCTCTGCTTCAGTTTAATTTTAATAAAACTACTTGGTATGACATTGTCTCAAACCCAGAGCTTACTAGTTTAACAGGGCTATCTTATTATAACACAGTGACATCAGGATGAGGAATAAAGTCATAAAGAGATCTCCACACTGTGGATCTCACCTCTGGGAGCTCAATCAAGTTCCTGTAATAAATATCAGACTTCCAGCAAAACAAGAAGAAAAGGAATCATTTTGAAATATAATAGAGCATTCTGTTCTTCTTAACAAGGCCTGCCCCCAAGAGAAACTATTTTACCAGAGCCTAATCTATTGGGGTTTTATCAGAACTTAACCAAACTGGGGTAGGGAACATACCCAGCTCCAGCCCATTCTAACCATCTATCCAACTTAAAGAGTGTTGGGGAGGACTGAGAAGCACTTTTGAAGTTCACAGCCCCATACCAAAGGCTCCCTAAAGGACTGAGAGTCACTCATAGGACTATAAATCGCTTCACCTCCCTCACACCTCACCACTAAAAACTTATTTATCAGAGTTTCCTTTACCCAGTACATCATGTCCAGCTTTCAACAAAAAATTGTAAGACATACTAAAAGACAAAACACATAGTTTGAAAACACAAATAAGGCATCAGAACCAGACTCAGCTATGGCAGAGTTGATGGAATAATCAGACCAGTAATTTAAAACAAGTATGATTATTTGACAATAAATTATATACAAAAATTTTTAAATAAAAATAAAACAAGTATAATTAATATCTATAAGGCCTCTAAGGGAAAAAGCAGACAACATGAAAGAACAGATAGGCACTGTAAAGACAGAGATAGAAACTCCCAGAAAGAATCAAAAAGAAATGGCAGACAGCTGAGAGGATTTTTAGGGAGAGAAAATACTCTGTATAACGCTATAATAATGGACAGTTATCATTACACATTTGTCTAAACCTGTAGAATATACAAAACCAACAGAGAATCCTAAGGTAAACTATGGACCTTGGGTGATGATACGTCAAGGTAGGTTTATCCTTGGTTAAAAAATGTACCATTCTGGGGCACCTGGGGGGCCCAGTCAGTTAAGCACCTGACTCTTAATTTTGACTCAGGTGATGATCTCCCAGTTGGTAAGATCCACCCCACACTGACAGTGTGTGGAACATGCTTGGCTTCCTCCCTCTCCTCTCTCTCTCTCTCTCTCTCTCTCTCTCTCTCTCTCTCTCTCTGCCCCTGCCCACGCTCACTCTTTCTCTCTACATAAATAAATAAATAAATAAATAAATAAATAAATAAATAAATAAATAAATAAACAAACAAACAAACTTAAAAAACAAAATGTTTACTGTTCTGGTGAGTGACATAATAATGGGAGAGGCTCAACAATAGCCAAATTATGGAAAGAGCCTAAATGTCCATCAACTGATGAATGGATAAAGAAATTGTGGTTTATATACACAATGGAATACTACGTGGCAATGAGAAAGAATGAAATATGGCCTTCTGTAGCAACGTGGATGGAACTGGAAAGTGTGATGCTAAGTGAAATAAGCCATACAGAGAAAGACAGATACCATATGGTTTCACTCTTATGTGGATCCTGAGAAACTTAACAGAAACCCATGGGGGAGGGGAAGGGAAAAAAAAAAAAAAGAGGTTAGAGTGGGAGAGAGCCAAAGCATAAGAGACTGTTAAAAACTGAGAACAAACTGAGGGTTGATGGGGGGGTGGGAGGGAGGGGAGGGTGGGTGATGGGTATTGAGGAGGGCACCTTTTGGGATGAGCACTGAGTGTTGTATGCAAACCAATTTGACAATAAATTTCATATATTGAAAAAATAATAATAATGGGAGAGGCTAAGCATGTAAAGGGGTGAAGAGTATGTGGGAAATCTCTGTCATCTTCCTACAATGTAAGCCCTGACAATCATTTCTTTCTATTTTGTCATGCAAGTGCCTGACTTCAATTCCACTTCAAAGACAGCTATCTCAGTAAAACACACTGGCAGTCAAATGACTAAAGAGCCAGGCTACCACCTCCCACACAAGGCTCCTTTGCTTTAGAGATCTTGGTTGATTTAGATAACTGACCATCCCCTGTGCTTTAAATTCCCACTCTTATGTTTTAAATTCACCAATAAAGAATGAACCTGTGAAACCCCATGCCCCTACCCATGGACCCCAAAAACAGCAGAACCCCAAGCCCACACTCTTTTCTTTCTCTACCCATGACCTCACTGTGTGACCCCAGGTGTGTTGTATACCTTCCAGGACCCATGAATAATAAAACCTGTTGTTTTTCAAAGTGTCCTGCTGGCAGTCATAATAAGAACCATGAGGACCAGTCCAGAACAGTGGTAATCAAGAGGCTGAAACTAACAGAAAAACATTTCTGGTCAATTTTGCTTTAAACCTGCCAGAGACTCATTTTAGACCTAAAGACACCTGCAGATTAAAAGTAAGGGGGTGGAGAAACACCTATCATGCAAATGGGTGTCAAAAGAATAGAAAATCCAGTCCTAGTAGCAATACTTATATTGGACAAACCAGACTTTTTTGTTCTTGTATTGTTTTTATATTGCTTTGGTACAGGGTAGTGTTCCCTCTATTCCATTATTCATAAGATTTTGATAAAGATTTCCATTAATTATTATTGTTTTTAATGATTGGTAGATTTCACCAATGAAACCAGGTGGTCTTGAGCTTTTCACTGCTGGGAGATTTTTTTATTCCTAATTCAACCTCCATTTTTGTTATTGGTCTAAGAAGATTTCCCACCTCTTGGATTCAAGATTCATGATTCAATCTTCGTAACTTCCACATTTTTTAGGAATTATCTGGAGTTTTTTCTTCTAAGTTATCTGATTTTTTTAGTTTATAATTGTTTATAGTAATCTGTTATCACACTATTGATTTCTGTGGTTATCTGTTGTATTGTTTTCTCTTCCATTTCTCATTTTGGTTTTTGAGTCCTCTTTTTTCTTAGCTAATGTAATTAAGAAAATTACCAACTTTGTTCATTTTTTGGAAAAATTGGTCATTACTTTCGATGTTATTATTTATTCTGGTCTCTTATTTATTCCTGATTTTTCTTTATTATTTCCTTCCTCTACTAAATTTCAGCTAAGTTTCTTTTTTCTAGTTCCTTGTGGTGTAATGTTGTTTACTTCAAATTTTTTTCCTAATATGAGCATTTATAGCATAAAATTCACTCATCTGCTTTTGCTGCATCCTACAGGTTTTGGAAGGTTGTGTTTTTTTTCCTTTTGTTTCGAGACATATTTTGATTTGCCATTTAATTTCTTGTTGGGCCAACTGCTTGTGCAGTAGCGTGTTAATATTTACATATTAAAATTTAGTATTTACGTTGTAGATTTTGGGGGGTTGCTTAGGTGGCTCAGTCAATTAAGCATCTGACTTTGGCTCAGGTCATGATCTCGCAGTTTGTGGGTTCAAGCCCCACATCCGACTCTGCTGACAGCTCAGAGCCTGGAGCCTACCTCAGATTCTGTTTCTCCCTCCCTCTCTGCCCCTCCCCCACTCACATTCTGTCTTTCTCTCTCTCTGTCTCTCTCTGTCTCTCTCTCAAAAATAAACATTAAAAAAAGAAGAAATACATTGTAGATTTTTCAGCTTTGTTTCATTATTCATCTTTAGTTTGTACCACTGTGGTTGGAAAATATACTTGGTATGATTTTAGTCTTCTTAAAATTGTAATGTTTGTTATGTCTCTTTTTATGTTATTTAACCAGAGGATTCTTCTATGTGTGTACTTGAAGAAAATGTTATTCTATTTTTCTTGGATGGAATGTTTTATATATATCTTTTAGAGCCATGTACTCTAAAATATGCTTCAAGTAAAAATGTTCTTGTTGAAAAAAATAACTTTAAGAGGCTACTCATTTAAAATAAACTATATCAGGGGCATCCGGGTGGCTCAGTCAGTTAAGTGTCCTATTCTTGATCTCAGCTCAGGTCTTGATCTCAGGGTTGTAAGTTCAAGCCCTGCATTGGCTCTGTGCTGAGCATGAAGCCTATTTGATAAATAAAATAAAATAAAATAAACAAAACAAGACAAAATAAAGCATATCAGAGGGGAGATGGGTGAGAGCGTGGGTGAAACAAGTGAAAGGGATTAAGAGAACATTTATGATGATGAGTTCTGAGTAATGATGTATAGAATTGTTGAATCACTATGTTGTACACATAATATAACTAATACACTAATTAAAACTAGTATAACACCGTATGCCAGCTATACTAAATTAAAATTTAAAAATAATAAAAAAAATTCTGCTTTAAACATAAAAGTTCTCTTAAAAAAGTCTTCAGGGGACACTTGGCTGGCTCAATGTAGAGCCTCAAGCTCCCCACCTATGCCAAACAAACTCCTCAAGCTCCCCACCTATGCCAAAACACTTCAAAATCTTATACACGGCAGGGGCACCTGGGTGATTCAGTCAGTTAAATGTTCTACTCTTGACTTTGGCTCAGGTCATGATCTCACAATTCGTGGGATCAAGCCCCATATCAGGCCCTAGGGTTCTCTCTCTCTCTCTCTCCCTCTCTCTCTGTCCCTTCCTGCGTGTGCTCTCTCTCTCTCTCAAAATAAATAAACAATAAAAATAACTTATACATGGTAAAAAATAATCCCATACAAGGTAAAAATAACCCCAAAATATATAAGGGATTTTTAATCCTTTAGAGTTCTCAGACTCTGTATTTTTTTCCCTTTCATTCTACACTTACATACAGACATTTTCAGTTGAAAAGATTTCATTAGGAGCCTTTATTTTAAAGGAGAACATGGTAGGGGGGTACCTGGGTGCCTCAGTCAGTTGAGCATCCAACTTCAGCTCAGGGCATGATCTGGTGGTTCGTGAGTTCGAGCCCATGTGTTTGAGCCCTGTGTCAGGCTCTGTGCTGACAGCTCAGAGCCTGGAGCCTGCTTTGGATTCTGTGTGTCCCTCTCTCTGCCCCTCCCCTGCTCACACTCTGTCTCTCTCTCAAAATTAAACATTTTAAAAAATAAGAAAGAAAGAAAGAAAGAAGGAAAGAAAGAAAGAAGAACATGGTGTTATTTGTTAATTTTAAAAAGTAATGGAGGAAAACAAAAATGACTTTGAAATTTTTCCCTTAGCAGAGTTGACATCAGCATGGTAACAGCCTGATACATTACTTCTTTTTGTCCCCCTTTCAACAGTGAATTAGGCATTCATCCACAAACAAAAATGCCTTTATGGGAGTTGTGGGAAACAGCACCATATGCCAGGAATCCAGAAGTCTCGCCCATATGTGCATCTGGTAATAGGCAGACAGACCTCAGCACAGGCTGCCAGTGAACTTACACCAACCCCGCTCGGCCACAGTTGGGAGGAAAACCTCAAGAGTACTGACCTGGGCAGATCCCAGTGAATGAGGAAGAACCTGTGGAAATCCAGCATTCCCTAGAGGAGATGCTAGTATGCCACTGGTGATGTAGTGGAGGGGTTAACAGGAACTCTGCCAGTGCTTCCCCTCCCCCAACACAACACAGTGCAGAGGCTGAACTATCTTCCAAGAGGGAAAAGGAGAGTGGAGAGTTAATGCTCAGCCACCCTTGCTGAATGGGATGCTGCTAAAAAAAAAACCATTTCTCTCTAGCAGCACCCAGAGTACTGAGTCTAGTAGGAGGGAGGAGATCAGGAAAAAGGCAAATAAGAATATCAAAGGGCATTGAAAGGATGCAGGTCCTGCTAACTGCTGAGGACTTTAGCAGAAAGTCTGTCCACAAGCCTATGGGAGAATCTCACCTGACAATCTCCCCACCAAACCCATGAGGCACCCCCAACACCCTGAGTGCTAAACTCACACCTCCCCCAATTCTGCCATCAGCTCTTCGCATACCCTTCCACGTGAAGTGGAAAGTGTAAGTCTGATAAATGAGTGTTATCAGAAAAATAAACTAGTATCTCTGGGCAAAGAAGAAACCAGAAAGCTGAGTTACAGTGCCACCTTCTGGAAAACAAAAGAAATTAAGAGCGGCTAGCCTACTGGGTTGTAAGAATCAGAAGAGAAAAAAGCTTAGGAATTATGCCATATGAAGAAGGAAAAATGTGGGGAAGGTGTATCCATGTAAGAGTGGAGAAAACCCCAGATATCATAGGACCAACAAACAATTTACCCCATCTGAAGGCAGATAGTATAAATTTGAGGAAGTGTCTGCTACTTTAAATGTAAAAGCAGCAATGCAAATCTACAGGAACATGAAAAATCAAGGAAATACATTATCACCAAAAGATAACAATAATCTTCCAATAACCTATCTCAAAGGCACAGAATTTAACACCATCTGATAAAGAATTTAAGGAAACTCAACAAACTGTAAGAAAACCCAGATAATTCAACAAAATAAGAAATCTACAGAGAGAAATCATAAAAAAGAAGCAAAAAAAAATTCAATGAATGCAATAAAAAATTCAACAGAAAGCATCTACAGTAGAGCATCTCAAATGGAAAACAGAATAAGCGAACTGGAAAATTAAACTTTAAAATAACCCAATCAGAAATGAACGAAGAAAAAAGAATGAAAAAGAACACAGACAGCTTACATGATCTATAGAATGATGTTAAATGTACAAATATTAGAATAATTGGGATTTGAGGAAGAACAGAGAGTGAAAAGGGGTCAGAAAGTTTACTTAAAAAGATAATAGCTGCCAATTTTCCAAGTTATATGACCAAGTTCACAAAGCTAATAGATCACCCTAATATCTCAATGCAAAAAGACCTTCTCCATGACACAATATAATAAAACTGTCAAAAAACCGAGAATCCTGAAAGCAGCCTGAAGAAAAGACTATAATCTGCAAAGGAACACCCATTTGGCTATCAGCAGATTTCTCAACAGAAACCCTACAGGCCAGGAAAGAGTGAAATGACATATTCAAAGTGTTGAAAGAAAATAACTGCCAGCCAAAAATACTGTATCAGGGAAAGTTAGCTTTCAGATATGAAGAAGAAATAAAGACTTTCCTAGACAAACAAAAGCTGAGGGAGTTCATCACCACTACATCAGCCTTACAAGAAATGCTGAAAAGAGTTTTTCAAGCTGAAATGAAAAGATACTAATTGGTGACATGAGAACATAATAGTAAAAATAAATATACAGTCAAAATTAGAAAACTCTAATTCTATAATAGAATAGTGTGTTAGCCACTTAACTACAGCATTAAAGTTAAATGGAAAAAGTATTAAAAGTAACTATAGCTACTGTAATTTAATGAACACACAATATAAAAAAGGTAAATTGTGACATCAAAAATATAAAGGGAGAGAGTACAAGGGTGGAGCTTTGTATACTACTGAAGTTAAGTTGCTGTAAGCTTAAAATGGGCTGCTTTATTGAAGAGATATTTTATGTAAGTTCCATGGTACTCACAAAGCAACACCATAGAGAAGATTCACAAGAGAAAGAAAGGAAAAACCGAGCATACCACCATAGAAAAACACCAATTTACAAAAGAAGGCAGAAACATAGGAAAAAAGAAACTATGAAAACACAAAACATTCAGAAAGCACTTAATAAGATGGCATGGTAAGCCTTTACATATCAATAAATACTCTAAATATAAGTAGATTAAATTCACCAGGCAACAGGCAAATAGTAGCTGAATATATTTAAAAAAAAAAAAAAAAGACCCAACTATAGGCAGCCTACAAGATACTCCAGATTTAAAGACACACACAGGCTGAAAGCAAAGGGATGAAAAAAGATAGTCCATACAAGTAGAAACTAAAAGAAAGAGGGAGTGGCTACACTTATATCAGACAAAATAGATTTTAAGCCAAAAACAGTAACAAGAGACAAAAAAGGTCATTATATAATGATAAACAGGTGAATTCATCAAGAAGATATAACAATCATAAACATATACCGACTCAACATCAGAACGCCTATATATTAATCAAATTCTAACAGAACTACAGGGAGAAAGAGAAAACAATAAAATAATAGTAGGGGACTTCAATATTCCACTCTCAGCAATGGACAGATCATCCAGACAGAAAATCAACAAGGAAACATTGGACTTGAACCATACATACATTAGATTAAATGGACCTAACAGACATTTATAAAGCAATCCCTATCAAAATTCCAATGGCATTTTTAATAAAAAGTAGGAAAAACAGAGTTTGTATAGAACCATAAAAGACCCCAAATAGAGCAATCCTAAGAAACAAGAACAAAGCTGAAGGTATCACACTTCCTGATTTCAAACTACACTACAGAGTTATAGTAATCAAAACATGGGCACCTGGGTGGCTCAGCTGGTTAAGCGACTGACTCCTGATTTCGGCTTAGGTCATGATCTCATGGTTCATGGGATACAGCCCCACACTGGGCTCCACGGTGAACATAAAGACTGCTTGGGATTCTCTCTCCCCTCTCTCTCTCTGCCCCTCCCCCAGCTTGTGCACTCTCTCTATCTCTCTCAAAATAAATGAACAAGCATTTAAAAAAACGGTATGGTACTGGCATAAATACAGAATAGAATCAAATGTCCAGAAATAAACCCTCACATATTGATCAACTAAATTTTTAAAAGTAATCTCTATGCCCGATGTAGGGCTCAAACTCATGACCCAAGATCAAGAGTCACATGCTCTACTGACAGAGCCAGCCAAGCAACCCTGGGATCAACTAATACTTGACAAGAGAGCCCAAATACTTAACGGGGAAAACAGTCTCTTCAACAAATGGTGTTGGAAAAACTATAATCACATGCAGACAAATGAAACTAATCCGTATCTTACACCACTCAAAATGGATTAAAGACTATGTTATACATGTCTTTGATATGTATATGATATTATGAAATCCTATGGTCATAATCATATTGCAATATATAAGTGTATCAAATCTACACACTGTATACCTTAAACTTACATGTTATATGTCAACTATATCTCAATAAAAAGAAAGAAAAAATTTCCCTTACCTACTGATTACCTATTAGGAAATATTCCAGCCTCCCTCTCTTTTCAAGTTGTTGTAAGGATATAACAGACCATTAACGCATGCTCACAACACCCCCTCTTCTCCTTGCTACCCTTTTCCTCTCTTCCTTTCCACTCTTACTCTTGTTCCTTGGGTAGCCACCCCAGCTATTCAAGAGCAGCCAATGTCAGGATACAAAATCAATAGACAGATATCCATTGCATTTCTACACACTAACAATGAAGCAGCAGAAAGAGAAATTAGGAAAACAATCCCATTTATAATTGCACCAAAAATAATAAAAATACTTAGAAATAAACTTAACCAGGGAGGTGAAAGATGTACTCTGAAAACTATAAAACACTGATGAAAGAAACCGAAGTCCACACAAACACATGGAAAGATACTCCATGCTCATGGATTGGGAGAACAAATATTGTTAAAAGGTTCATACTACCCAAAGCAGTCTATGGATTTAATGCAATCCCTATCAAATACCAACAGTATTTTCACAGAACTAGAAGAAATAATCCTAAAATTTGTACGGAACCACAAAAGATGCTGAATAGCCAATGCAATCTTGAAAAAAAAAGAACAAAACTGGAGATAGCACAATCCCAGATTTCAAGATAGACTGCAAACAAAGTAATCAAAACAGTATGGTACTAGCACAAAAATAGACACACAGATCAACAGAACAGAACGGAGAGCCCAGAGATAAACCCACGATTACTTGGCCAATTAATCTATGACAAAGATGGCAAGAATATGCAATAGGAAAAAGTCTCTTCAACAAATGATGCTGGGAAAACTGGACAGCTACATGCAAAAGAATGAATCTTCTTACACCACACACAAAAATAAACTCAAAATGGATGAAAGACCTAAACGTAAGACAGGAAGCCATCAAAATTCTAAAAGAGAGCACGGGCAGTAATTCCTCTTAAATTGGCCATAGCAACATTCTTCTAGATACATCTCCCAAGGTAAGGTAAACAAAAGCGCATGTAAACAACTGGGAATATATCAAAATAAAAAGCTTCTGCACAGCAAAGGAAAACAATCAATAAAACAAAAGGACAACCTACAGAATGGGAGGAGATATTTGCAAATGACAAATCTAATAAAGGGTTACTACCAAAAATATATAAAGAATTTATATAACTGAATACACAAAAAAACAAATAATCCAACTTAAAAGTAGACAGAAGACATGAACAGACATTTTTCCAAAGAAGGCATACAGATGGTCAACAGACACATGAAAAAGATCCTCAACATCACTCATTATCAGGGAAATGCAAATCAAAACCATGATGAGATATGCCCTCATACCTGTCAGAATGGCGAAAATCAATAACAGAAGAGACAACAAGCATTGGCAAGGATGTGGACAAAAAGGAACCCTTGTGCACTGTTGGTAGGAATGCAAACTGGTGCAGCCACTGTGGAAAACAGTAAGGAGGTTTCCTCAAAAAGTTAAAAATGGAATTACCATATGATCCAGTAATTGCACTATTGGGTATTCACCTAAAGAAAATGAAAACACTAATGTGAGAAAATATATGCACCACTATTATGTTTACTATAGCATTATTTACAATAGCCAACATATAGAAGCAACCCAAGTGTCCAAATAAAGAAAAATGAAGAAAGAAGAGATGGTGTGTATGCGTGTGTGTGTGTGTGTGTGTGTGTGTGTGTGTGTGTAATGGAATATTACTCAGCTATAGGAAGAATGAAATCTTGCCATTTGCAACAACATAGATGGATCCAGAAGGTATAATGCTAAGTGAAAGTCAGTCAGAGAAAGACAAAAACCCTATGAATTCACTCATATGTGAAATTTAAGAAACAAAACAAAGAAAGAAAAAAAAACAAGCAAAAAAAACAGACACTTAAATATAGAGGACAAACTGGTGGTTACCAGAAGAGAGCTGGGGAGGAGGGGAGGGGGATGAATGAAATAAGTGAAGGGGATTAAGAGAACACTTACTGGGATGAGTACTGAATAATGCACAGAATTGGTGAATCACTATATTCTTCACTTGATACTAATATAACAATGTATGTTAATTATACTGGATTTTTTTTTAATTTTTTTTTCAACGTTTTTTATTTATTTTTGGGACAGAGAGAGACAGAGCATGAACGGGGGAGGGGCAGAGAGAGAGGGAGACACAGAATCGGAAACAGGCTCCGAGCCATCAGCCCAGAGCCTGATGCGGGGCTCGAACTCACGGACCGCGAGATCGTGACCTGGCTGAAGTCGGACGCTTAACCGACTGCGCCACCCAGGCGCCCCTGGATTTTTTTTTTTTAAAGACCAGCTGATTGACCCAAGCAGCCTAATCCAAGAATCACCAGATACTTGGGGCTGAGCCATGTGAATTTTTTTTTTAAGTAAGCTTCACACCCAGCACAGAGCCCAACACAGGGCTGCAACTCATGACCCTGAGATCAAGAGTCAGATGCCTAACTGACTGAGCCACCCAGGTGCCCCAAATAGTCCTTAATATTAAAGCCAGCCAGAATCAGGTTTCTTGCAGCCAAAAGTCCTAATAAACTGGTATTGTTTTTATAATCAGAAAAAACTATATATATGTATATATATATATCAATGAATAAGAGGAAAAAACAAATAAATAAATGCAGGCCATGCTCAATGAGAGCTTATCAGAGAAATAATGATTCCCTCTACAATCTTTAGCTGGATATTGCTATATACACTTTATGTGATATTTTTACTTAAAACTGAGTGTGTACTTTTTAGAAAATGCTGAGATACTCTAATTGCATGAAAAGTATAGTCAGGACCAAGATGCATAGGATGGAAAGGGGATTAAGGGAGGGCAGGTTGCCAAGCTTCAGAGGCTTTCCCACTCCTCATCCCCACCCCAAGCTTCTTTGTCAGTTCTCATCACAGTAATAAATTGAACAGTTTAAAAGCCATGACAATATTTTCGTCTGGGACAAGATGACTCTTCAGACAGGGAAAATGTTTTACTGAACTCCAACAAAAGACCTATTTGCTATTTTCAAGGTAAGAATTGTCTTAATCAATGATTACTGCTATCTCCCCTCCCTTAGGGCTGAGTTTGTTTGTGTAGATAGAGCTGTTAGTTACCATTCAGTCCAGAAGTTTTCAAGAACTAAAGCTGGACTATTATGGGAATTTTCTCACATGCCTTCCTGACTGTCATATTAATGATGTGAGACTCTGGCCTGCCCTCTCAAGTCTCTGTCCCTTCTCCTGTCTCCTCACTGAACCTAGACCCATACAAGGTTTTCTCTATTTGTATACCAAGGCTGTTGAATGTGGTAAAACACACACACACACACACACACACACACACACACTCACTCACAAAACCAGTGAAGGTGAGTGCCATGCACACCTCTGGTCTTGAAAAGTTACTGCCCCTGTCTATCTCCCAACCCTGTTCTCCAAGGCCCTACACACAAACCTGTTGGGCAGCACTCTCCTCCTTCCACCCTCCACCTCCTCTATGGGCAAGAACTGCTTCAATGTCTTACCCTCCAGCAGTGAATGTATCTACATTGCCAACTACCATGATATTTTTCCTTCTTAGCTCAGAGAAAGGAGCACGGCTCTCCCTACATACTTAATACTGCAAGAACAACAAGAACAAGAGAGACACAATATACCGTGTCTCTCATCCTACAGAGTTATATGCTCCACTTGTGTTCTAGATCCCATTATCTCCTCTCCTTGGCCCATTAATCCTTCTCCCCATACCCCCCAGTTTTATTTTTTTAATAAATGTTTATTTATTTTTGAGAGTGTGAGCCAGAGAGGGATGGCGGGGGGAGGGGCGGTAGGGACACAGGATCCAAAGCAGACTCCTCACAGACAACAGAGTGTGTGAAGTGGGGCTTGAACTCACAAACCATGAGATCATGACCCAAGCCAAAGTCGGACACTTAACTGAGCCACCTAGGCGCCCCTCCCCTCCAGCTTCTTAATTATCACTTTCCCCTCAAATTCAAATTCCTTAGACTTCAACTTCCAGCCAAGATAAAAAAACAGTAAGATTTACCCTTCCACCTGAAATAGCTTTTTTTTTAAAGTCCAAAATATATGAAACAATGGTTTTCCAGACATTGGACATCAGACAACAAATGACAAAGATGCCTGAAAGGAAATGCAGGGGGTGATCCTTTGCTTGCACCCTTGAAAGCATTTCCAGGCTGCAGCATGGAGAGCAGAACCCAAGTGGGGCCTGGCCAACTGCTCAAGTTGAAGAGATGTGGCCGAGTCTTGAAAGACCAAGGTGAATCCACAGGACAGAGTGACAGGAGGAGAGGTACAGAGTGAGAGAGAGAGAGAGAGAGATCTTGGGAGATCTACAGAGGGTCCCACTTGCGTACTTGGCAGAGTACTGGAGGGCACAAGTGCATGATGAAACTCCTGGAGGCGGAATAAAAAAACTACTTGAAAGCATGAAAGACAACAGTAATCTGAGCTCCCACAGGGCCCAAATGTTTGGGGACACAGACATTCAATCTATAGCAAAACCCAATAAGCAGAGAAACACCATGATTACGTTGGACCTGAGAAGTACCACAAGCGAACAAGACAGACAGCAGCATCTTATACAGAATCACTCCATAAATTTTGGTGTCCTATGAATCTGTGCAGTGAGTGGCAGAGTGGGGGAGGGGGATGCCGCTAAGTTCCTTCTCAGCGCCAGGCAGTTGAGGGGGTTCAGGAAGACACAGTCTCTGCCCTTGTGTGATAGTCTTCAGAACAGACTCATCAACTCCCTCCTCTGAGACACTTCAGCTCTTTGCTGGGAGTCCGCTAAAAGGTCCCCTCCTTGAGTAAGCTTTCCTTCATCTCTCTAAACTGCTACAGAGTAGCCTGCTTTCCTATCTTTATAGTACTGTTCACAATTTCAAATTATCATTTATTATTACTGTATGATTATGACTACTCATTATTTTCTCCTGTGCACACTGAGAATATGAGCTCCATAAGTGAAGAAACCATGTCTCTCATCTTCATCACTGTACCTTTTGTGACAACACAGGATATAACCACTGAAGGGACCCAAACCCTTACTGAGAAAATGAAAACAAAAGCTATGGCCTGGGTAAGTTTTCTGATGACCAACATTTCCCAGGCTACTTAGCCCCAAATCCTTAATTTGGTTACCTTAGTCATGAAGGAGAATACGACATACTCACCTCCACCTGAGTAACATTGATGACCAACACCACCACCATCAGCACTGCAAGCAGGCAGCAGAAAAGCCGTAGTTTGAAGAAATTGATCCACATTGTCTGGCTGTGTCTTGATCACCCATGGCTGACGCCAGGCTACCTCCACTCCTCAAAACTCCATTTCCTTGTTCTTCTGAGCTGCAGATAAGCTTTTAGTTTAATTTGCTTCTTTTCTGTTAGTATCACAAAGAGTTCTTTGTACAGAGGAGAGGCTGGGGTTGATTTAAGAAGCACATTTTTCTTCAAGGGACTCCTTCAAAGAGGGGAGATGAGAACACAAATTACCAACTGCAACGGTCTCGGGTGGCGTAAGAGGAAGGACATGACATTTCTTCTTCCTTAACCTTCTCAAAGGCCCAGAGTCATGAGGAGAAAGCAAAGAGCCAGAGCACAGTGAGATCTGTTCCATATCCAGACAACTTGCTCAAACCCAACCCCAGGCTTCCATATAAATACAGTGATAGTTGTCCTGCAACCTATTTAGGTTTTAACTTTTTATTTTTTTTTTTTTAATTTTTTTTTTCAACGTTTATTTATTTTTGGGACAGAGAGAGACAGAGCATGAACGGGGGAGGAGCAGAGAGAGAGGGAGACACAGAATCAGAAATAGGCTCCAGGCTCTGAGCCATCAGCCCAGAGCCCGACGCGGGGCTCGAACTCCCGGACCGCGAGATCGTGACCTGGCTGAAGTCGGACGCTCAACCGACTGCGCCACCCAGGCGCCCCGGTTTTAACTTTTTAAAAAGGCAAAGAAGAATGTCTTCAAACTCTTAGAGGTAGAAAATTAAAGTAACTGTTCAACTTCTAGAGGTCTAAGTAAATAAAATCCCTCCCCTTCTCTTATAGTTCAAGTCATATAACATTCCTAAAGTAATTGTGTTTGAAGAGCATTAGGAGGAAACCTTGTGATTTTAGGAGGAGATCTGGGATACTGTGCAAACCATCCCGACTTCGAGAAAACAGTGCTGTCCCTCTGCATGGCAGGGGATAGGAAATGCCCTTTGGATTTCCAGCTCTCTCAGCGCAGATGTAGAACTGGTCCTCCCTCAGCTGAGTAACGGCACAGAAAGGAAGACACTTGCCCTGAAGATGCAGGACAGAAAAACTAAGCCCGACAATTAAGAGGACACCCAAATCCATCATCATAAATGCTAGAGGTGGAGGATGTCAGAGCCTGCTGCTCCTAATTGTTCTCCCACACAAGGAATTCAAAATGCTCCCCTCCCCCAGGTGTTATTTTGATATAGGTAAGCAGAAAAAGTACTCATATTTTATTCGTAGCGAGACTTTCCAAGGAGGACCAGAGCGCAGGGTGGAGAAGGCAAGGTGAAAGGGTGCATAACTGCCATGGGAGGATCTGGGAACACTTCGCTGCACCAGCACTTCCTTTAGCTCTGTATGGGGTCTGGCATGACCCGCCACCCCCTCACTCTTCCACTCCACCTATCCAATGCATTCCCATGCGCAGGGACCACAACAACTCTTCCTCACCTGCACTTCATAAAGGAGACAGGGCTAAGCTATTCTAGCATGCTCTCCATCCTCTGAACTCCCACAGCACTCTCTTCTTCTCATTTCACTTCTCAGTGATTTCACTTCTCTGTATTTGTAGTTCTTGTCCCCATGACAAGACTATACCAATTATGATTACATTAAAAAACAAAACAAAACAAAAAACAGGGGCCCCTGAGTGTCTCAGTCAGTTGAGCGTCTGACTTCGGCTCAGGTCATGATCTCACGGTCTGTGAGTTCGAGCCCCGCGTGGAGCTCTGTGCTGACAGCTCAGAGCCTGGGGCCTGCTTCGGATTCTGTGTCTCCCTCTCTCTCTGCCCCTCCCTGGCTCGGCACTCTGTCTCTCTATCAAAAATAAACAAACATTAAAGAAAAAGTTTTTAAACACAAACCAGAAACCATGTATCAGAGAAAAAGCTGCTTCGTAATAACAATATATCATACTTCCTTGATTCCCTCACAGGACGTCTTCCCTTACGTGATATATGTGGATTCAACCATCCATGCCACAAATAATTATGGAAGTCTGTTCTGTACCACACACTGTACTAGGCGCCAGAAATTCTCAGGGAAAAGCTAGCACTCATATTAGGGAAGAGGTGGTTCCCTTCCTAAACTGAGTTAGAACAGATCCAGCACTCCTGACCACCTCTACAGGGATACCACACACCGAACCACGTGATGAGCCCTCAACACCACCCCTCTCCAACACCAAGGCACCCACTCACCTCAAAGTGCCTGTAAATTCTGGGAAGGAATAGCAGTGAAATAGAAGAAATAACTGTCAACAGGGCACACTGCTCCTCTATAGAAACCCTTCTCGAGGAGTTGGCCATAAAAATCATAGGTTTCTCTTATGCCCAGAGAGGGAAAAGGCCAAAGATGACACTCCACAGAAATTCAGCAGCACCATAGGAAGCATAGTCTGTGTACTGTGGAAATGCCAGCAGTTTAGACAATGTGTTATTCAGAGCCAGTTAGCAGCAGCACAGCGGCAGCCAGTGGTGGAGAAGGACGGCAAGGGCAGCAGACCCCAGAGCTACAGGGACTACAGGGACACAGGTAGCAAAGCAAATATGCAAGAAGCCCCTCACAGCCAGGGACTTAAACTAAAAGTCATTCCTGGAAGGTCATGCCGAGAAAAGACCTGACTTCCCGCCATGAGCAAGTACAGCACTGAGATGTGAGAGACTCATCTGTACATCTAAGCAAATGTGGTCTGAGGAGCACTAAGACCTCTCTTTAGAAAGACACATAATATTAGGGGCGCCTGGGTGGCTCGGTCGGTTAAGCATCTGACTTGATATTGGATCAGGTCATCATCTCAGGGTCGTGAGATTGAGTCCTGTGTTGGGCTCTGTGCTGACAGTGAGGACCCTGCTTGGGATTCTCTCTCCTCTTTCTGCTCCTCCCTTGCTCATGCTCCCTCTCTCTCAAAATAAATAAATAAACATTTAAAAAAGACATATATTAAAATGTTGACAGGTGTCACCTCTCAGCAGTTTCTGTTTTTCTCCTTCATCTTTATCTCGATGTCTTAATTTTTTGCCAGGAAATAAAAATCACAAATATAAAGAAAAAAAGCGGGTTTCTAAAAGTAATAAAGATAAGCCATAAGGAGAAACAGAATATTAAAGCAAATATAGGAAAACAACTCAAGCTAAAATGAAAATTTTCAGGGGTGCCTGGGTGGCTCAGTTTGGTAAGTTTCTGACTTTGGCTCAGGTCATGATCTCACAGTTCTTGAGTTCAAGCCCTGCATCAGACTCTGCACTCACAAGCTCAGAGCCTGGAGCCTGCTTCAGATTGTGTCTCCCTCTCTCTCTGCCCCTCCCTGGCTTGTGCGCACTCTCTCTCTCTCAAAAATAAACAAACACTTAAAATATAATAAATAAATAAATAAATAAATAAATAAATAAATAAACAAACAAAATGAAAAATTTCAAAGTGAAAGAAGAAATGTTTAACAGTTCTCTGCTATTTTCCTACCAATATAAAACCTAGGCATTATAACAAGAAAGCTGTTTGCCAAGACATCAGAACAATATCATTTGGTATCTCAAATTGCCTTAGAACTGAATAAAAACAAAAGTGCTAGATGGGAATGACTCTAAGAAAAAGTTTCCTAGATCAACCGAAAATAAACTATATTATTGAATGTAATTTACCTTTTTCTTTTTTGAAATCTCCAATTCCCAAGAAGAGATGCTTATTACAACTAAGAAATTAGAGTTTACATCTAACTTTTCTTCCAGTGTGAAGTCCTGCATTCAAGCAATCACGACAATAGCCCTTATTCTCTTCTTGCCACATTCAAAGCATAGGTTGATGTTTTTTCATTTTTATACCATTCTTCCTGCTCCAGCAGAGATAAGCACATGATATATAGGTTAAAGATACTGAACATAAAGGAAAACGTATTTGAAATCAAGAGTGTAATTTTCTACTGAGATGCACATAGATTTCAGTACAACATAGTAGGAGAAACATTTCCTTTACTACTAATAAAAAACCGTAACTGGATGTTTACATATATGAACTTAAACACGGCAAATCACTCCCAGAGCTGAGCTGAAGGTCACAACTTTATAAATAGCAATATAACTGAAAAAGAAAAGATAAAAGCCTCCTACGTTATTTTTCTTAAAGACTAGAATAACCATGTACTTCAACAATCCATCCTACCTACAGAAAACAAGCAGTGTCCAGACAGATCTAAAAGTTATGATTACTTCATGAGGAATTTAAACTTGAGTGGTCTTGTTTTCAAATCCTTCTGATCTGTCAGTCCACCCCTTACTCATGTTTCATATTCATGTTCAAAGGACAAGCAGAAAGTAAAATTTGTGGTCTGTTGAGTCTCTTTCTCCAAAGTTGATTGAGACTACTTGCCAGCCAATCTAACTTCTTTATGGTCCATCACAACAACCCTAGACTGTCATTACCTACTGGACCTCCCACCCTCTTTCATAAGAGAATTACAAAGTGATTGCTTACATCACTTGGAATTACAGTTGTCAGTAACATCAATGAGATAGTTGAGCTAGTACTTTTAAGAGAAAATCAAGCAGTAAACCCATCCTCTAGGGAACTAAAGTTCTTAGACAACCATTTCACAAAGACAATGTATTAGAGGATAACCACACATCCAATTTCTGGCACACGGCCCATCCTAAATACTCTGAACTGCTATCCATATTTATATAATCGTGCTTTTCAGACCAAGTGTCTAGAATTTCAATTTAGAAAACACAGACCCCTACATGAGACAAATGACAGATTTATAAGGAATATTCCCAAACTTAAATACTTATATATCAAACTTTCCAAATTGCAGCTATATAACTCATAAATATACAGAACAAACTGGTGGTTGCCAGAGGGAAATGGGGGGATGGGAAAAATAGGTGAGGAGGATGAAAAGGTACAAACTTCCAGTTACCAAATAAATAAGTTATGGGGATGCAAATATAGCACAGGGAATATAGTGAATAATTTTGTAATAGCTTTGTATGGTGACAGATGGTAACTACGTTGATCATGCTGATCGTTTCATAATGTACATAAATGTCAAATCACTGTGACATACACCTGAAACTAATGTAATATTGTATATCAACTATACTTCAAAAAATAAATAACAAAGAGCAGCTATGTTTCATAGGGGACTGAGTAAGACCTTGAAACTTAACGGGCTAGGATCTAGAGAGAGAACTGGAGACCTATCCAAGACCGTGAAAATGATGGATCACCAAACAAGGTCAACTCCTGGACAAAGATGAAGCACAGCAGAAGTCTGCAGGACTTGGTTCCTCTGATTCTAGTTCTCTTTCATGTACCCTCATCTCACACACCCAAAGTGCTGACTCACCTAGGCCTTCTTTGCCCTTCCACCAAAGCAGCACCCCATGCTTTCATGGAGGGGAGGGGTTGAGAAGTAAACAAACCAGTTAAATAAGTCACAGAGTATTAAGTGCTATAAGAAAATATAAAGCACATTAATAGGCTGTGTTCTTTAACCTTGCATGCCCATGAATATCATCGTGTAAGCTTTTAACAACGCCGATGACTAGACTAGACTCAGAATCAGACTACACTGAATAGGAATCTGTGGGAGCAAGTCCCAAGAAACAGCTTTTTAAAAGAGGTCTCCAAATATTATAATATTTAATCATAATATATAGCCAAATAGGGGAACCACTAGTATGCGGTGCCCAGGGGTGTTACTCCTATCATTCAGTCAGGGATGGCCTTTCCAAAATAATCTCTGAATTGTAACCTACACTGTCCCCTCAGGACAATCCGAATCCAGGGCAATAGGGACAGCCAAACTCACTTCAGTTTCCTTTCCTTCGTTTCCTTTCTCAGCAACAAATAACAGCACTGTATCAGGCCAGAGGTTGTCAAGGAGAGAAGAGAACTAAGCACAGTCAAAGAAAAGCAGAACCCAAACACCATGGAGGAATAATAGTGTGTTGCTGTCTCCACTGCATGGAATCAGACAATTAATGATCGGGGTCTGGGAGTCCCGCCAGCTTCAAGCACACCCTGATGTTCCAAATGATAACCACAGTGAGGAGGGGGAAGGCCCACTGAGCAGTGTCATTCTTCATCTTTAGGAAATACGGCAACAATCCTCCTTTAAATAATGAAAAGAAAGGAAAATTTTACAGACAATTACACACAAAATTCACATAAATCCTGACTGAGAATGCCCCTGACCACCACCCTGGTGGCCTCTGATCAAACGGATCCAGGCCAGGGTTTCCACATCACACCTTGCAAAGTCACACTCTTCTCTCCCCATACGATCTGAATCTGATGTCCCAAAGCGTCAGCTGAGTAATGCCAGAAGAGTCCAAAGTGTGAGAACATCGCCAGGCAAGTGGCAGCTGGGGCCCACAGCAGCAACGAAACCGGAGATTGGGGAATAAGGAGAGAGGCGTCGCAAAATGGACCGCACTGGGTTAGGGAGGGGTCTTTGGCAGCTGCACCTGCCGGCGTTGCAGCAAGTGCAGAAAACTGAGGACAGAGATGCTCGCGCCCCGCCCCTCCCTACCGGGACCTGCAGAGACTCGGGCAACTCAGGTCCGAGGCTGCCGGGGTTGCAGCTCTGCCCCCTCCAAGGGCCAGAGTCTCCCCTTTCTGGCTCCAGTGCCCCCAGTCGCGATCCCCTTGTCTGAGCTCCTCTGCACCAGGCCAGGGACTCAGGGGCTGTCGCGCGCGGAGTAAGGGGCTTCGCAGACGAGAGGCGCACGCGAGGAGCCAGGCAATAGGTCGCTTGAGCTGCAAGGACCCAGCGGGCGCCCGCGTACAACCCGCAGTCCCGCACTCACCTCCAGGCCCAGCTGCTCTCCTTGCGCTCTCCCGCCGCCTGGCATCGGGACGCCCCGATCTGCAGCCGCTGCGCCAGACCGCCCGGCCCCTGCTTCCTGGCCCCGCTACGTCGCCTCACCCCCAACTCCCGGCTACGATTGGTCGAATTCCGGGAGGGGCGGGCCCAGGACGCTGACTGACAGCCGCGGGTGCCGAGCGCGAACCTCTGAGCCGCTAGGCGAGGAAGCTTTGGAATCCCGGCTCCTGCGTGCAGGGGGGGGTCGCCTCGCTGCACCGCTGTGACCTGAACTCTCGGGACCGGCTCCTCTCGCCTTCGAACACCAAGGTTTCCTACGGGTAATCGGTTTCAAGCCTTTTTTTCTTGTCAGCGAAAGTGACCAAACCGGAGAAGCCCCTACTTGGGCCATCTTTCCTGTCGGTGGCGAAATTTATTGTTTCCTCAACCAGAAAACACTCTTGGCCAAGCACCAGCACCGAGACGGCAAGTCGTTGAGTCTTTACCTGCTTGCAATTAGTCGACTTAGTCTATTTGCCCTTAAAACAGCCCCGTCCCTTTTACTCTCCCTTTGTATGGCATAGGACTTCTGGACAAAAATGCCTGCATACGTTTCCCGCCCCCCCCCCCCCCCCACTCCGCCAGTTCTGGGTTATCCTATTTTGTACATTCTTCTAAGCGGGAAAAGGTGCGCAGCTATGCGACATTCAGGAACTGAGAGGAGTCCTTGGAAGACAGACAGAAGCCCTGCTCAGAAAGCTGGAAGGGATTGCGGCCTGCTCTGTGTTCTTCAGTGCACAGGGGAGTTAATGGAATTTATCCGAGCCAAACGCAGACTCTAAAAATAGACCTACCCCCAGACTATTATCTCAAGGTTGAAGAGGAGTTAATATAAACTGCAACTACCACTAATTATTTTTACATTTACTGACCACAATGGACTCTACGTGCTTATTCAGATGTTTTCATGGCAGGACTACATGCATGGGTGCCTAGACCTGTAAGTGGAATAAAAGAAGGTTCCTTCTACACAGGGCTGTCTCTTCTGCAGTAACCATTTCATTCTCCTTTCTGGAGAAATTCAGTCTTCCAGGGCCTACTCATAAAAGGTGGCTTCCGTTGCCTCAGTGTGGGATGAAGAGCCCCATATGATAAACTTATGCTGTAAGTCCTATCTCCCAGACACCCCATCACCTATTCTTTCACAGTTAGGCTGCCTGGCAAGTGGCAAATACTTAAACAGGACATGCTGACTTCTAGGTCACGGTTTTGGACCACATTAGTGATCCCTGATAACCCCATTAGCACACAGGCACTCATAACCGAGGCATTTGAGTATAAAGACACACACACACACACATATATATAACATATATATATATATGGTCATTGTAGCCACAAATGAGAATGCCTAGGACCAGAGAGTCCTGCATATCACTATTAATTCATTAAAATAACTCTGACTACAAAGTCACCACACTCCCAATGAAAAGATACCATCATACAGAAAATATTTGATTTGGATCCTGGCCTGACTGGGTCTGACTTACAGCTTTGCCTCTTACTAGCAGGGGGCAAAGTACTCAACTCCTCTCAGCTCAGTTCCTCAACTGTAAATTAGGGGCAACCCTACCTGCATTTAGGAATAAATTAAATGACAAATGAAAAGTCCCCTAGCACAGTGTCCCAAATCTCTTCCTCTTTAATCCCCTACCTCAGGTTGTGACATGGCATAAGGAATTTCTGAAAGCTACATTTATGATCATCTAACTTTGAGAACTGGGAGGAAAAATGAGAACATAAGGTTTGTATGTCATCATAAAAACCAAAGGAACTGTTTGCTTCTGACCTAGCTGCAAAAAAAGTTTAGATGCTAATATTACTAAACTTTATTTCTCTAAGAAACACAAAGCATGGATCTTTTAAAGTTAGATAAACAAATTAAGCCTGTTTCTGATGCAGCTAACTTGGGGGGTATTTACCAGCCATCTGGCTCCATCTCTGATGGCAGAAGCTTGGGACACAAGCACTTCTGATCCCATATCAGTTCCTGTTTCAGTCACTTTGCTTCTTAACCCTTTGAAAAAGTGACTAAAATTTAGGCCCCCAAACTTCTCAAACCATTGTTCAAAATAAACGATGACTGTCATATTAGGTACCAACCACCCTATCCCCCAAAACACCATAGGCCACAAGAAAATGCTGCCAAGGGTAGGAGACTAGAAGGAAGAAGTATTTGGTGTCTGTATTGGTCTGTTCAGGCTGCCATAATAAAATACCATAGACTGGATGGCTCGAACAACAGAAATTTATTGTCTCACAGTTCTGGTAGCTAGAAGTCCCAGATCAAGGTGCCAGCTGATTCAGGTCCTGGTGAGAACTCTCTACTTGGCTTGTAGGTAAATACCTTTCTATGTCTCCTCATCCTCCTTTTTTTTTTTTTTTTCAGAAACTGTGTGTGCTATATCATAGGTGGAGGGGCTAGGACTCAGGCACTTGGAGGCCTCAGGAGCTCTTCTGGACAGTGCAGACCTTCTCCTCCTGCTGCTCCCATATCCTGTCTTTGAATCCTTCTAGCTCTCAATGCTGGTCCTCCTTCATAGGTAGCCTCAGCTCCCTCTTGTGCTGTATGACATAATCCTCAAACCACCCAGCCTGACTGGCAATCTAGAACATAGCCACAGGGAAGCGAAGTAGAGTGTCATCTGAAGCATCTCTACCTTCACCCCCATCTTGTTTCTCCATTCTCCTTTTATAAGGACACCAGTCTCGTTGGATTAGTGCCCTACCTTATGACCTCATTTAACCTTAATTGCCTCTTGCTGGGAAAGGCAGTCTCATGCATGCAGTCGTTCATACATATAGCCTTAGCCTGCAACACTTCCTTACCAAGAGATGAAAGAGACCTCATAGCTTGTGTTGGATGTTTTGCCCTGTGTGGGACTTTCTTTATGTATGCCTTTGTTTTGCTTAAGACACATGAGAGCTCCTTAACCCCTTCCACCATGTGAGGACACACTAAGAAGGTGGTCATCTATGAATCAGAAGGCTACCCTCACCAGACACTGAATCTGTTGGTACCTTGATCTTGGATTTCCTACCCCAGAACTGTGAGAAATATACTTATTGTTTATAAGCCACTCAATCCATGGTATTCTGTTATAGCACCCTAAATGGACTATGACACATACTATCCACTCGAAACAGTTTTCTAAAATTACTTAGGTCATCTCCCTTTTTCCTACACCCTTCAGTGAATATATGTTGTCATAGTACACACTCCATCCTAAGACCCCTTGACATCCTACTTGATATTTGGGGGGTAAATTTTACATGTAATAAAACTTCAGTCTTTGTGTACTATTCTCTGAATTTTGAAGGTCAGTATGTGATGATAAAGGGGTCAATTCATCAAAAGATCTAACATAAATATTTATGCATCCGAATATCAGATATATTACATAAATGTATAAAACAAATACTTCCAGAACTAAAAGGAGAAATAGCAATATAATAATAGCTGGAGACTTTAATATCCTATTCTCAACAATGAATAAATTATCCAGACAGAGAATCAGTAAGGAAATAGCAGATTTCAACAACAGTACAGACCCAAACGGATCTAATAATCACACACAGAACATTACATACAAAAGCAGCAGAACACATTCTTCTCAAGGGCACATGGAACATTTTGTAGGATAGATCATGTTAGGTCACAAAACAAGTCTCAACAAAGTAAAGAAGATAGAAATTATATCAAGTATGTTTCCAACCACAGTGAAGTGAAATTAGAAATCAATAACAGGAAGAAACTGGAAAATTCACAAATACGCAGAAATTAAACACATTCCTGAACATCTAATGAGTCAAAGTAGAAATTAAAGGGATATAAAAAAAATATCTTGAGACAAATGAAAATGAAAAGGTGAAATACCAAAACTTAAGGGACGCAGCAAAGCAGTTCTCAGAATTGTGTGTCAAGTATTTCAAATTTAATTTTTTTTTTTTTTACTTTCAAAGTAAAAAAATAAAAAGAACATCAGAGCAGAAGGATCTATACTCTAAGGAGTAGAATAAAGGAGTAAAAGGGTAGGGCAGGGAGGGAGTGATAACTGATAGATGATCAGACTTGTGAAATTATTTGGGGAAATCTTAAATGTGTACAGTAGATCTAGTGGAGTATCTGAAAAAAAATAAGAGTGAGTATATATTCATGGGACTAAAAAAAAAATAGGGCAGTTTTTAATTCCAAGAAAAATGTTTAAAGATACAAGAAAGGAACTCTCACTACTGTTATTCAACATAGTGTTGGAAGTCCTAGCCTCAGCAATCAGACAACACAAAGAAATAAAAGGCATCCAAAATGGCAAGGAGGAAGGCAAACTTTCACTCTTTGCAAGATGACATGATAGTCTATGTGGAAAACCCAAAAGACTACACCAAAAAACTGCTAGATCCATGAATTTAGCAAAGTTGCAGGCTATAAAATCAATGCACAGAAATTGGTTGCATTTCTATACACTAATAATGAAGCAGCAGAAAGAGAAATCACGGAATCGATCCCATTTACAACTGCACCAAAAGCCATAGGATACCTAACCAAAGAGGTGAAAAATCTATACGCTGAAAACTACAGAAAGCTTATGAAAGAAATTGAGGAAGACACAAAAAAATGGAAAAACAGTCCATCCTCGTGGATTGGAAGAATAAATATTGTTAAAATGTCAATACTACCCAAAGCATCTACATATTCAATGTAATCCCTATCAAAATAACAGCAGCATTCTTCACAGAACTAAAACCATCCTAAAATTTGTATGAAACCAGAAAAGATACCGAATAGCCAAAGCAATCCTGAAAAAGAAAACCAAAGCTGGAGTCATCCCACTTCCGGACTTCAAGCTGTATTACAAAGCTGTAATCAAGACAGTATGGTACTGGCACAAAAACAGACACTCAGATCAATGGAACAGAATAGAGATCCCAGAAATGGACCCACAAATGTATGACCAACTAATCTTTGACAAAGCAGGAAAGAATATCCAATGGAAAAAAAGTCTCTTCAGCAAATGGTGTTGGGAAAACTGGACAGCAACATACAGAAGAATGAACCTGGACCACTTACTTACACCATACACAAAAAAGAAACTCAAAATGGATGAAAGACCTAAACATAAGACAGCCATCAAAATCCTAGAGGAGAAAACAGGCAACAACCTCTTTGACCTCAGCCATAGCAACTTCTAACCTGACATGTCTTCAGAGGCAAGGGAAACAAGAGCAAAAAATGAACTATTGGGACCTCATCAAGATAAAAAGCTTCTGCACAGCAAAAGAAATAATCAGCAAAACTAAAAGGCAACTGATGGAATGGGAGGAGATATTTGCGAATGACATATCAGATAAAGGGTTAGTATCCAAAATCTATAAAGAACTTATCAAACTCAACACCTAAAAAAACAAATAATCCAGTGAAGAAATGGGCAAAAGACATGAATAGACACTTTTCCAAAGAAGACATTCAGATGGCTAACAGACACATGAAAAAATACTAAACATCACTCATCATCAGGGAAATACAAATCAAAAGCACAATGAGATACCACCTCACCAATTAACATCTCAGGCAACAACAGATGTTGGTGAGGATGTGGAGAAAGAGGAACTCTTTTGCACTTCTGGTGGGAATGCAAACTGGTGCAGCCACTCTGGAAAACAGTATGGAAGTTCCTCAAAAAAATAAAAATAGAACTACCTTACAACCCAGCAATTGCACTGCTAGGTATTTATCCAAAGGATACCGGAGTGTTGTTTTGAACGGGACACATGCACTGCAATGTTTATAGCAGCACTATCAACAATAGCCAAAGTATGGAAAGAGCCCAAATGTCCATCAACTGATGAATGGATAAAGAAGATGTAGTATATATAGATATATACAATGGAATATTACTCAGCAACCAAAAAGAATGAAATCTTGCCATTTGCAACAACATGGATGAAACTAGAGTGTATTATGCTAAGAGAAATAAGTCAGAGAAAGACAAATAGCATATGACTTCACTCATATGAGGAATTTAAGATACAAAACAGATGAATATAAAGGAAGGGAAGCAAAAATAATATAAAAACAGAGAGGGAGACAAACCACAAGAGATTCTTAAATACAGAAAACAACCTGAGGGTTGCTGGAGGGGTACTGGGTGGGAGGGAGGGCTAAATGGGCAAAGAGCATTAGACACTTGTTGGGATGAGCACCGGGTGTTATATATATGTGATGAATCACTAAATTCTATTCCATTCTATTCTATTCTATTCTATTCTATTCTATTCTATTCATTATTACACTATATGTTAACTAACGTGGATGGATGTAAAATTAAAAATAATAATAAATAAAAATAAATGAATAAGGGGGAAAATCCCATTAAAAATAATAAAATAAAAATACAAGAAAGGAAAGGCGATCATAGTATAATAGTAGCCTATACAGTAAAATATATTTACTTACATAATAATAATATAAAAATTGAATTCTAGGGGTGCCTGGGTGGCTTAGTCGGTTAAGCGTCCGACTTTGGCTCAGGTCATGATCTCACAGTTTGTGAATTCAAGCCTAGTGTCAGGCTCTGTGCTGACAGCTCAGAGCCTGGAGCCTGCTTCAGATTCTGTGTCTCCTTCTCTCTCTCTGCCCCTACTCCACTTGCTCTCTCTCTCTCTCTCAAAAGTAAACATTAAAAAAATTCTTTAACTGAATTCTGACTTTACTAAAATTATGGCCATTATTCAAAGAAAAGGAGGAAATTTGGAGGGTGGTACAGAGCCAAGTCCTTAATTATCATAAAAGGAAGTCAGTAGAAAATGTCTAAAACTTAGGGATCAAGTGAAAACAGTATACTGAAGTTAATTAATACCAGAAGAGATATCTCAGGGGTAGGGAGAAAAGGACAGGGCAGGAGAGTTATTTTATAACTATGCGCATACACTGTATTGTATTGACAATATTTTTTAAAGTAATAATAAACATTTTTTAAGTTGATGAAACAAAAAAATTTAATGGCTTTAAAAAATTTTTTAAAAAGGCAGCTCTCAAAGGGAAGTTTACAGTGATAAATGCATTTACATCAGGAAAAAAACAAGATCTCAAATAAACAGCCCAACGTTACACCTCAAGAAATTAGAAAAAGAACAAACTAAACCCAAAGTTAACCAAAGAAGGAAATAATAAAGATTAGAACATAAATAAATGAAATAGAGAACAGGAGAAGAATAGAAAAGATTAATAAACTAAGAGCTGGCTTTTTGAAAAGATAAACAAAACTGACAAACCTTTGGCTCTACTAACCAAGAAAAAAGATAGAGGGCCAGGAGTGCTCAGGTAGCTCAGTTGGTTGAGCATCCTCCTCTTGATTTCAGCTCAGGTCATGATTCCAAAGTCATGGTATCCCATGGGGCTACACACTGATCATGGAGCCTGCTTGGGATTATCTCTCCCCCTTTCTCTTTGCCTCTTCCCTACTCTCACTCTCTCTCAAAAAAATAAATAAATAAATAAATAAACATTAAAAAAAAAAAAGATAGAGGGCCAAATAAATAAAATTATAAATGAAAGGAGAGATATTACAACTGATACCATACAAAGGATCATGAGACAACTATAAACAATTATACACCAACAAACAAATTAGACAACCTAGAAGAAATGGAGAAATTCCTAGAAACATACAACCTACCAAGAGTAAATCAGAAAGAAATCTGAACAGACCAATAATGAGTAAGGAGATTAAATCAGTAATCAAAAATCTTCCAACAAAGAAAAGCCCAGGACCAAAAGATTTCACTGATGAAGTCTATGAAACATTTAAAAAATTAATGGCAATCCTTTCAAACTCTTCTCAAAAAAGCAAAGAGGAGGGAACACTCCCAAACTGATTTTATAAAGCTGGCATTACAGTGATACCAAAGCCAGACATTACAAAAAAAGACAGGCCAATATTCCTGATGAATATAGATTCATATTTCTTCAACATAATATGAGCAAACCAAATTCAAAAGTACATTAAAGGGGATCATATACCATGCAAGTGTGGTTCAACATACACAAATCAATAAATGGGATGCATTGCAAGACAAAAGTTATGAGATCGTCTCAACAGATGCAGAAAAAGCATTTGAGAAACTCTGCATCCATTTATGATAAAAATTCTCAGTAGATTGACATCAACATAACAAAGGCCACATATGACAAGATGCACCATACTCAATGGTGAAAAGCTGAAAGCTTTTCCAATAAGATCAGGAACAAGTGTGCCTACTCTCACCATTCCTATTTAACATAACACTGGAAGTCCTAGTCAGTGCATCAGGCAGGAAAAAGAAATAAAAAGCAACCAAGTCAGAAAGAAGTAAAAATGTCTGTTTGCATATGAAATCCTATAGTCTACCAAAAAACTGTCAGAACAATTCAATGAATTCAGTCAAGCTGCAGAATACAAAACTAGCATAGAAAAATAAGTTGTTTTTCTAAAACTAAAAACAAATCACCTGAAAAAGAAATAAAGAAAATAATCCCATTCACAATAGCATCAAAAACAATAAAAGACTTATGAATAAATTTAACCAAGGAGAGAAAAGATCTTTACACTGAAAATTAAAAGTCATCATGAAAGAAATTGAGGAAGATACAAATAAATAGAAAGGGATCTTGTGTTCATGGGTTGTAAGAATTAATATTGTTAAAATGCCTATACTATCCAGAGCCACCTACAGATTGAATGCAATCCCTATCAAGATTCCAATGGCATTTTTTTTTACAGAAATAGAAAAAGCATTCCTAAGATTCATATAAAAACACAATAGACCCCAAATAGCCAAAGCTGAAAAAGACCAACAAAGTGGGAGGCATCACATTTCCAGATTTCAAACCATATTACAAAACTATAGTAACCAAAACAGTATGATAACTGGCATAAAAACAAACACATAGACCAATAGAACAGAGTCAAGAGCTCAGAAATAAATCCATGCAAAGATGGTGAACTAATATTCAAGAGGAGAACAAAGAATACCCAATAGGAAAAGGATAGTCTCTTCAATAAATGGTGCCAGGAAAACTGAATATTCATATGCCAAAGAATGAAACTGGACCTCTGAATTATACCACTCTCAAAAATTAACTCCAAATGGATTAGACTTAGGCATAAGACCGGATACCATAAAACTCTTTGAAAGTTGCTAAGAGAATACATCTTAAATGTTCTCAACAGACACACATACAATTGTAAAACTAAGTGAGGTGATGGATATGTTAACTAACCTTAGCTGGTAAACATTTTGTAATATATACGTATATCAAGTCATCATGCCATATATCTTAAACTCACACAATATGTCAACACTTTTCAATAAGGCTGGAAAAACTTTTAAATTAAAAAAAAATGCAACAAGTACATACAATGGAATACTATACTCAGCAGTAAAATGGAATGAACTATCAGATAATTCCCAAATAATCATGCCGAGTAAAAGAAATAAAAAATAGGAGGGGTTGTGAAGGAAATGAAGAATCTTTTGAGGGGTGAATATGTTCATTATCTTGATTGTTGTGATGGTTTTATAGGCATGTATAAGTGTCAAAATTTATTAAATTGTCCACTTTATTTTTTAAGTAGGCTTCATGCCCAATATGGGTCTTGAACTCACAACCCAGAGATCAAGAGTCGCTTGCTCTCCCAACTGAGCAAGCCAGGCACCCCTTAAATTGTCCACTTTAAATACATGCAGTTCACTCTGTGTCATTCATATCTCAATTAAATTTTTAAAGTGTATATGTAATTTTTTATGATTCCCTGCCCTAACCAAATTTTGATTATCCAACTGTACTAGTCTGCTCAGGCTTCCATAACAAAATACCACTGATTGAGTGGCTTAAACAATAGAAATTTATTTTCTCATATTTCTGGAGGCTGGAAGTCCAAGATCTAGGTCTCAGCAGGTTGGTTTCTGTTGAGCTCTCTCGTCCTGGGTTCCCGGTGGCTGCCTTCTCATCGTGTCCTCAAAGTGGCCTTTCCTCTGGGCATGCACAGAGAGTATCTTGTGTCTCTTCCTCTTCTTACAGTACACCAGTCCTATTGGATTAAGACCCCTTCCTTATGACCTTATTTAACCCTAATTACCTCCTTGAAGATCTTATCTCCAAACACTGTCACATTGGGAGGGCTTCAACACATGAATTTTAGCAGGGGATATAATTCAGTCCATAACACCAACCAACTACAGGTCCCATTTGTGTCAAATGAGACGGTTTGTGCTCTACTTACTCATTCACTCCCTAACACTTTCAGCACCAGGTTTCAACAGTATCTGACAGTGTCATCTGTGATCTGTGAGGATAATCTGCTTTTCTCTACCCATTACCTGGAAGCAATGAAATCTATACCAAATAAAACTACAAACTAGCTTTTCTTTCATTTCCTATCCGTATTCATAAGGCTAGGACTGTATTATTGTAAACTCACTTATATAACAACTATACTGTAGATTTTTCTTAGAATTCTATCTGCAATTTGCTCTGAATTTTATTACCCATTAATTATAAACACAATGAATAACAACCATTACTACTAATCACTATAATAAACAGATGAATCACTCAAACAAATGTACAAACTTTTTATTTAGAATTAGAGACTCAAATACAAATTAAATAAGTACAATACAAAATATTAAGCCTTCATAAAACAGATCATAACCACTTTAAATCATCTATTTCTAAAACAAAATTAAAGAGAAATCTAAAAATGGTCTAAACTCAAATTATTTTTAAACTCTTATTGTCAACATTAAAATTATCACAAAACGCTTAAAGAAATTTAACTGGAAAATGAACAAAGCCACTACTGAGAGATTCCTGCTATCTACTATTTCTATTAAGGAATGAAAATATAGTATGATTTCTACTCATTCACAAATAAAATGCACCTCATTTTAAAAAGACTATCTATTTTACTCCAAGACTGTGAGAACTGCTTTGTTTACTTGACTTTTATTTTTAATATGGCACAATAGGTTTGATCAGTGTAAGCAATATCACCAGAAATATTTAGAATGTTCATTTTTATGAACAAAAGAATCACATATTTTAGAAGTTAAAATATTACAATATAGTAAATATCATTAATAAGGTACATGACAAAATAAAGATATACATTAAAAATTAAGTCTTTTTCTTTCATTTATGAATGGGAAACTGATCAAACTCATGCTATACTTTCCCTTTTTACTCCAGAAAAAAAAAAGGTTTTATAGTTTATATTATTGTTATAAATCCAAATCTAAGAATCTGCACCAAAAAAGTACCAAGGAGATAGTATACTATCTTAAGCTCATATTGTTTCTGAAAATACTTATAAAAGTAAAACTAGACTTGTATTAAGTAGATAACAGGAAAATACTAATACAGTGTTTACATATTTAAAATAACCCAAAACAAAAATAAAAGAAAAATCCACACTCAAGAATGGTACCCACATTATTTAAGAATAAAGTTATTTCCATATATGCAAACAAGTGTGGGGTTAAATATTTCCCTAAAACATGCATATTATGAGGCCTTTCATATTTAAGCTTATAAAACCAAACTATATTGTGTTTATATCAATTATCATGATGGGACATTTTAAAACTCTGACATCTGTTGTTCTGTAAAACTGAAGATGAAATATAAACAAACTCAGGATCTCACTAGAAAATCTTAGATATCTCCGCAACCTGTCATATTTTTCCATGAAATAAATGTACTCCAAGATGCAATTGTTCTTCAAAATTTTTAATTTCTATGACTGATCTTTAAAAACTATTTAAATTAGGGGCACCTGGGTGGCTCGCTGAGGTCAGCACGGAGCCTGCTTCGATGCTCTGTCCCCTCTCCTCTGCCCCTCCCCCACTCATGCTCTGTTCCTCAAAAAAAAAAAAAATAAAACATTTAAAAACCATTTAAATTAAATCACATTTCTTGGAGAAAATTTACTTAAGAGTTCTTAATGACTTAGCCTTTTTCTATGAGCAATTTTGCTTCAAGTGGTAGAGTTCAAGCCCAGTTAGAAGTTTGGGGTTTTTTTGTCTTTCAAAAAGATTTTCCTACGGACTTACTAAATGTAAAATTAATAGTGTATGATAAATTTTGGAATACAGTAATTCTTAAGTTTTCAGTTTATTACAACTAACTAGCTATAACATCAAGCAAGTTACTTAACTTTTCTGTGCCTTAGTTTCATCTTTAAAACAAAGAGATTAGAACAGATAATCTCTAAAATTCCTTCCAATTTTCACATGGTAGGATTCTATGTTTCTAGAAGAATAGCTCATTGATATACTGAATTTTCCATACAGCAAGAAAATGGATACGAACTAAAGTAGCACAGCTAAACTAATCTCCTATAAGAAAAAACACAAAGACCATGTTAAAGTTCAACTTCCCAAACTTTACTAGACCCATTCTCTCTAGCCAGACCAATGCACTGCCCATAGAGATAACATCAAATATCTTACATAAGGTATTTTAAATTACACTGTAAAACCTATTAAAATATATTAAGTCTATGCCACAGTTTTCTTGCATTCTAATTTACATCATTTTCATTCTATCTACATCCAAAATGATCTGTACAGTTAAGGTAGGGGTCTACTTAATATTCTTGCACTTCAAAACACTAGTAAAGTTCTATCAAATGAAGAGCAAAACATTAAGCCTTATCATAATCTGCCAAGTTTAAAATAAAAGTACACTAATGCTATTTATGGGCTAGAAAAACAAGGGAAAGGTAAAAAAGGAAATCTTGCTGACAAATGCTGATGTTCAAATGAATTTAGGTGTGTTTTGCCATTTCTCAGAAAAGGGGCAAAAGTCAGCAGAAACCTACGTAGGCAATACTGAACTATGACATTTCAGGAACTTTTATGAGAAATTAATTTTCCATGAACAGCACTTTAGTATTAGTGCAGTGCAAGTTGGTTTTTCTGTGTCTAACTATGGGCAGCAAATGAGGCACTTAACTGTAAAAATAGAAAAATAGGGTATATTTAAGAAGAAATTCAAAATCACTCATAAAAGATAATTAGCATTATTCAAAAAGTAAAAAATTCTATTTTTATTAACATGCATTCAATGTTACACATGCTTCACTAGGGAAAATTTTCAATGTAAGATGACTGATTTAGAAGAGACAGAAAATATTTCCTTTTCAAAAGATTCCGGATTTCTGAGAATGAAATACAAGTCTTCTCAACCTGAGTGCTACATATTTATAAACAGAGAAAAATACATTTTACCCACACTGGAGAAATGTTCCTAACTATCAACAAAGTATAACATGTGATCCCTGACTTTATTCGTGAAGGATCAGAAGTTATTATTTTATATAACTTCAAAGAAGGAGATCTAGTGACTGTAACAGAAAAATGAATTTTGATATTTAGCACCTAAATTTAGAGAACACTTAAGTATTGCCATAGTTTTAAATAGTTGTATGTCCAGAGATCGGGGGAAATCAGATAGTGTAGTTCAAGGATACTTTAACATTCTCAAAGATTAAAATACCAAACTTCCTTGATTTGCAAATGCATCCATCTATAACACTCAAACACAATATTATCATCTCTTCCTGAAGCTACTGATCTATATTCTTCTTAACAAGAAACAAGTGAGGTTTATTTTTTCTTAGCCACCATTAAACTGTCTTCCAAATGTGGCACTTTTTCAGAAATTTGTTTAGAAAATAGTCCTTTAAAAAAAGTCATTCATATTCTATCACTAATACTGTTTTAAATGTTCTTCACTATGAGGCAGAGGCCAAAAAATGAAGTAAATGGCCATGGACCTTCTGCTGAAATACATAAGCAAATATAAAGCAGGATCAGAGAAGATGAACATAGTATGTTGGCACAAAAATGGTTATCTGTAGGGTAAAAAAGCACTGAATGAAAAGACAATATCTGCTATGACATTATTCCAAGTGAATGGAACCTAGCATCTGCTCTCTTCATATCTAAGAGAAAATTCTTGTATTGTCTCTTTAAATAAGCTTGATTTTAATGCTAGATGGAACACTTTGCTTCATATGTTAAAACTAATACATGACATTAAAGTTTTCCATGAGACAATTTAATTGTCTTCCTCTGAAACAATTGTTTTCCTCTGAAAAATCCTCTAATCTTACTTTTTCTCCCTATTTGCTGATAAGAAGGCTTTCCTTGACTCATAAGGGAGGGAAAGGGGAAAGGCTTAGAAATATATGTTCTTATTCCAAGGAGGCTGGAAAATTTCTGGAGTTCATTTATATTCACTTTAACAAACTGTATTCCTTACTACATAATTAATCTCCTGACATACAGAAAAATCTAAATTCTCTTACTTATACCTTTAAGGTAAATTGTTCTATTTTCTTGAAGATATTGTAGTTTGTTTTTGAAAGGCAATGAGTACATTGAAAAACAGGAACACTGTTGATGCAATTCAGTTGTTGGGAAATAAAGTGCACATAGCTTTCAATATAAATATTGTTTGATAGATTACAACTAAGAGCTCACAAAATCAAAACAAAGAGTCAGCTCAGTATCTAGAATATGGAAAACATGAGACAAGAATACAAATTCTATACAAATAGTAACAAAATGGGGATGATAGTCCCCTTCAAAAAAAAAAGGGGGGGCAAGTGAAAATGGTAAAAGTAGATTTCTGCTTCCCAAGCAACCACACATGCTACACAGTAATACCAACATGCAGTACCTGAAATGCAGACTCACAGTCTGACTGTTGCCCTTGAACTTCAGCATTTAATTTACAATTTTCTGGTGCCTGGCTGATTTCATCTTGCAAAGCAGGAGATATGCCATGAGAATCATCTACAGAAGTGCTGTCAGACAAGGCATCTAACTTTTCAGGGGAAGGAGCAATATGAAGCTTACTATCTCCTGTGCCTTCCTCCAAATTTGTCCTCTCCTCAGCATCTTCTAGCTGTTGAACTGAAGTTAAATACTGCTCAAGTAGACTACTATCCTGCTCGTTGTTTAAACTCTCCTTACTCCATTCACCATGTTCATCGCTAACATCCCCTACATCAGACTCTTTGCCGTATTTGACTGTGTCAATGGAATTCTCCATTATGGAACTTTCACTGCCTTCTGTGGAACTTTTTTCAAAATCCAAAGAATCCTGCAAACGGTGAACATGCTCTGTTAGGGAAGAATGAAAACCAGAGTCTGGAAATTCTGGTAAGGATTTCTCTTGAGGAGCCTCATCAGGCGCAATAAACCAGTCAGGATTTTGATCAGAAGAGGGCTCCTGACTTTGGGTGAGTAACGGAGGCTTACATGGCACTAGAGTACTTGATACAGGAGGAACATCAGTATGCCAGGAACTTAGACGCTGATCCATCATCTGCTGCCAAGCTTGTAGAGACCTTACCTACAAACCAAAGGATATAGTTTTATTATAAAATAAAAGTCACGCCTGTTTTACAATGTTCTTTAAGCTTTCTTCCCAATACTCATGAAGGTGATAAATGGCAGACGGCAGAACTTGAGTTAGAAATGGCCTGACTCCCCTTACCCCTCCCATAGCACTCCCAGCCTAAAGCAGGCTGGCACAAGTGGTGCACATCCTTGGTAACAGAAGGTCCTCACCAGGAGAGTTAGGATGGGCCAAAGCAATTCTCTTGTTGCTACTGGAAGAACTATCAGAAGCACAACAGCACATGACTAAGGGGTAAATAATGTGCTGAGTATGAACTGAAGTCTATTGAATAAGACAGATTAGAGCCTATTATAAGTAGATTCTCTAAAATAAAAATCTCATTGTAGATATCCATTTAAGGTAAGAGTTTTTAAACATTATCTAACAATATATAGCATATACAACTCTAAAATACCTAAAAATATCCCGGGCACTTGATAACATGACCTTTACATTTTTATATTATAATTAAAATCTCAAAATTTTACAGTTAAATCTGCAACAAGAAAGCAATTATGAATTTTTTAGTTTCCCTTTGACCACCCTCTAAGGTAATCACTGAGAGCAGTGTGATGTGTGTCCTTCCAGACCTTTTACTATGTATTTTTAAATACACACGATGTTTTTAAAATCAAGCAGAACCTTAAGTTCTGCAACTTGCTGTTTTTCACTGAACAATGTTATTCTGGAGATCTTTCCAGGTCATCAGTTCATACCCTTACCTTATTCTGTTTAACTGTTTCATAATGTTCCATGATGTTGTTATTCGATAATTTATTTAACAGCTCCCCTACTATTAGTAATTATAAAACCTTAGAAATCAGTAACTATTTCTTAATTTTGTAGGCAAAATCCTATTATAACAAACTCATTTATAAAAATGTTTTCAAGAAATTATCATTAAGAAATATTTGATGAAAAGGGCACCTAGGTGGCTTAGTCAGTTAAGTGTCTGACTTGGCTCAGGTCATGATCTCACAGTTTGTGAGTTGGAGCCCTGCATCGGGCTCTTTTCCGTCAGCACAAAGCCTGGAGCCTGGGCTTTGGCTCCTCTGTCTCCCTCTCTCTCTCTGCCCCTCCCCTATGCGTGCACACTCCCTCTCTCAAAAATAAATAAACATTAAAAAAATATTTGATGAGATAAAATAACAGTAAAACTGATTGTCTGAACTATCTCTGATGTGTGCTATTATTACAGGATTCAAACTCTCTTTCCTAAGAAGTCATGCATTCTTTTTAGGACATGCATATTGTAGCCATCATATACCATTTTAGCCACCTTATATTCAAATATTCCCAAAAGATAAAACAAGAAAGACAACTACATAAAACTTCCAATTGGGTTTTTTCTCCTTAGTGGAAATTATGACAACATCCCTCAATTTAGTGCTTTCCTTCATCTTTACGGTTTATCTTTGTGACCAAAATTATGAAAATATTTTTCTTGAGATTATATAAAATGTTAACGAAATTCACTGGCCTGGTTCAGAGTTAGTGGCAAAGAACACAGACCATATCCTCAACCTTTAGAAGAAGTGCTTAATATGCCTGAATACTCTATGATTATCTCCATAAATCTAGAATGTTTCTTTGTTCATACATTAGGTAAATCAGCAGGAATGGGTTTACCTGGTTCCAAAGGAATCTGACAGCCTCCTCTTGCACAAATTTTTTAATGCGTTCTTCATCTCTTTCTTTTCTTAATCTACAATAATTCAAAATCCATTACTGACACAACGAAGGGTGCTTTGACTTGCGCCTGTTGTTACAACTAATAAACACTTGTGCTGTCAAGACAATAATCTAGTAACAGCCCTTTCTACTTTTAGAGTATCTAAACTGAAACTAGTTTTAAAGTATGACTCAGTGTAGGGGCGCCTGGGTGGCGCAGTCGGTTAAGCGTCTGACTTCAGCCAGGTCACGATCTCGCGGTCCGTGAGTTTGAGCCCCGAGTCAGGCTCTGGGCTGATGGCTCAGAGCCTGGAGCCTGTTTCCGATTCTGTGTCTCCCTCTCTCTCTCTGCCCCTCCCCCGTTCATGCTCTGTCTCTCTCTGTCCCAAAAAAAATAAATAAACGTTGAAAAAAAATTTTTTTAAAAAATAAATAAAATAAAGTATGACTCAGTGTAGAAGCCAAATGAATATAACTGAAATTCAGATGATACTGGTTCCACAAAGTATTGCCAATGAATAAAAATAAAACAAAATATTAAACGGCTCTTTATCTGGCTGTTATTTCCCAGCCAAGAACACCAAAGACACAGGAGCCTGCAGCAAGGAGTACTTGCTCAAAGCCTCAGAGCAACTGAGGATTAGGATCACAGCTTGACAGCCCTCTTCTAAGAGATTATTAGTAGGACTAATCCCATCAAATTCAGTCCCTGTGTGCCCGTCCCTGACATATTCCTTGCCATTATCAACAGAGCTGCCCTTCCATCACTTCCCCTTATTCATTAAAGTATTAATCTGGGCTCACTGCTGCCCTCTCTATAGGCCTGTCACCAAGCTAAGGCTCCCTTAGTTGTCCATTAACTTCCAGAATGTCACCACTTTTTCTAGCCCCCCCAAGTCCTTCTCCTGTGCTATCTGGGACTCCTCAATTGTAATCAGTAAACTCCCTTAATTTCTCAACCTCTTCTGTGAAATTTTCCTTGACTGAATCAGACATATTGCTGAGGGCACTGTAGCCCTCTCAAGTGGAAGTTATTTTAGGGCACCTGGCTGGCCTAGTTGGTAGAGCATGCGACTCTTGATCTTGGGGCTGTGAGTTCAAGCCACATGTTGTACAGGGAGCCTACTTAAAAAAAAAAAAAGTGGAAGCTATACATCCATACATCAGGGTCAGAAGATAGCTTCTCACTACTGTCAACAAACATTCTTTGCCTTCCTCCTTGAAGAACTCCTGCCATCCTACTAAGTTTCCCCAAACTCTTTTCACATACAGGCCTCCCATTATCTGCCCCCATTCACAAAAGTCTCAGAGCGAGTGTCTCTCAGCTCCATTCCTATCATCATTTCTGGAGACCTCAGCACTCACATGGACGCTGTCCCTCATAATAATCCACCCCACGTCATTCATTCTCACAGTCTCACTAGAGACCCAGTCATTTTAAAAACGATCTCAAGCACCCACACAAACCACTACCTCCTTTCCTCCCAGCCCACTGGCTCTTGTTCCCCCTACGACAATCTGGACATACAGCCTTCATCCAGACCTCCACATTAGCGACCCCCACCTCCTCCTGGCTCTCCTTTTACCTGGTTTAAATCCCAAGATCCACCATTATAAGCATCCCCTCCCAAATATCTTCAGCTCCTTTGTCTCTCTCCCCTATCATATTCACCTGGAAAAAAACCCATTCCTGGCAGAACCAAATTAACCATGCCCAAATCAGAAGAAAACAGCTGAGAGCTACTGATGAAAATCATACAACCTGACCTACTGTCTTCTACTCTTTTTCCTCACATTGTCTGATAATCCTCCATTCTCCTTGTAAGTTCACTTTTAAGATGAATACCTCACAACTCTCTCATTTTCAAATGTTGAGCCTGTCTTCTATATCACCGAAAAAGAAGCGGCATCCATTAGACAGGACTTCCTGTCCCCCAGTATCAAACCTACCACCTTACCTGCTCCTGCTCCTGCTCCTAGCTCAGGCCACTCCCTCTTCTTGTGCACAGATCCTTCTTTCACCTTCTCAAGAACTTCAACCCCCAAGAACTTCAACTTCTCCTTTCCTTCCTCTGCATTATCCGTTTTTCCCTACTTACTGAATCATTCCATCAACACATAAACATGCTCTGTATCTCCCATCTTTTTTTAAAATTTACTTGAGACAGAGAGAATGGGGGAAAGGGGCAGAGGAAGAGAGAAAGAGAGACAGAGAGACACAGAGAGAGAGAGAGAGAGAGAGAGAGAGAGAGAGTCTTAAGCAGACTCCACGCGCAGTGCAGAGCCTAATGTGGGACTTAATCCCACAATCATGGGATCATAACCTGAGCTGAAATCAAGAGTCAGAAGCTCAATCAACTGAGCCACCCAGGGGCTTTAGGTTCTTTAAAAGAGAATTTTCCTGGCGTGTCTGGGTGGCTCAGTTGGTTAACTGTCTGACTCTTGATTTCAGTTCAGGTCATGATCTCACAGTTCGTGAGTTCAAGCCCTGTATCAGGCTCACACTAACAGTGCGGACATGCTTGGGATTCTCTTTCTCCCTCTTTCTCTGCCCCCTCCCCACCTGGATGGCTCAGTCAGTTAAGTGTCCAACTTCTACTCAGGTCATGACTTTGTGGTTCACGGGTTCAAGACACGCGTTGGGCTCTGTGCTGACAGCTCAGAGTCTGGAGCCTGCTTCAGATTCTGTGTCTCCCTCTCTCTCTGCCCCTCCCCTGCTCGCACTCTGTCTCTCTCTCTCTCTCAAAAATAAACATTAAAATATTGTTTTAAATAAATAAAATAGAAATTTCCTTAATTTCAGATTCTCCTCCAGCAACAACTCCTCTGTTCTTTTCCTCAAGCAACATACTCCAAAAGAATTGGCTACACTCATTCTTCACCTCTCATTCACTATTCAACCCATTCCAAACTGTCTGATTCCACTTTGTCACTGAAGCTCCTCTTAGGAAATTCACTGGGCAGGAAAGGGTTAATTCAGCTAGCTTGGGATCTTCAAACCCTACACATTCCAAAGATAAGACCGGCCTTGACTGGGTCTGGGAAATAATATCCAAGCCTTCGAAATATCCTGTTGATAAGAGTATCTTTGTATATGTGGGCCTTGGGGCCAAACCAGATAGTTTATGCTAACAATGTGCTTTTAGGCGAATACCTGTTTTGTTCACCTGTGGCCCTGATACAGACACTGTAGCAGTCTGCCCTTATGTAAGGGGCTAAGGTCTAAGTAATTAAGGTTAGTCACACAGGCACTCAATGCTATGTGACTGATGCCCAATAAAAACCCTGCATATCAGGGCTTCAGTGAGCTTTCCTGGTTGGCAATACTTCATATGTGTTGTCACACATCATTGCCATGAGATTCAAGCCCTATCTGTACTACTCCACTGGAAGAAGACAACTAGAAGGCTGTGCCTGGTCTCTCCGGGACTCTGCCCTATACACCTTTTTTCTTTGCTGACTTTAATCAGTACCCTCTCACTGTAATACACCAGAGTCATGAATAGAATAGCTTTCCTGAGTTCTGTGAGTCTGTTTAGCAAATCATGAAACTCAAGAACAGCCCTAAGGTCCCCCCGTATAGTCGCCAATAACTTCCAGCTTCTAAATTCTCTGTCCTCCCTACGGCACCTTTCTTCTCTCCTAAAACACTTCCCTATCAAAGCTGAGACACACAGGGTGCCTAGGTGGCTCAGGTGGTTGAGCACCCAACTTGGGCTCAGGTCATGATCTCGCAGTTCGTGAGTTCGAGCCCTGCATCGGGCTCTGTGCTGACAGCTCAGAGCCTGAAGCCTGCTTCGGATTCTGTGTCTCCCTCTCTCTCTGCCCCTTCCCCACTCATGTTCTGTCTCTGTCTCTCAAAAATGAATAAACGTTCAAAAAAAAAAATTTTTTTAAACGCTGAGACACACATTCTCCCTATTTTTCTACCACACTGGGTGTCCCTTCTCAATGTCTTTCACTGCCTCCTCCTCTTCCAACTGATAATATCAATAAATATTGCTAGTGGCAATACTAATACTCAAAATAAATTTATGAAGTCCTAATTCTCTTGGGTGGCAGTCAGTAAAACATGTGAGCCCCAGAAGTGAGGAATAATTCCTACCATTGCCCCAGAATTTTAGTCCCTTCTAAATCCTCACTCCTTAATTCTCTCTTCACTTACTGGGTTCTATGTATACTTTCTCATCTTCTCATTTCTATATTTATTCAGTTCCTTTACATTTTCTATACCTTTCTAAAGTTTAAAAACATCTTTAAGACAAGTAATCACTCAACATTTACTGCTATACTGCATCAATGAACTAAGTGCTGAGCTAGAGATGGAGACATATGCATTTGGCAGCTTGTCTTCAAAATGCTTTCCATATGTTCTAGATCAGGAAACCAAGAGTGTCAACACGGTATGAAGTGTCCTGACCACAGCAGCGATGGTTCAATGTTCTGAATCAACTCTAAGACTCTGACACTCCCAAACCAACAAAACAGCACCTAAACAAGGACTTTTGGCCCACCTCCTTATTTCTTCAGTTAAGCAAACAATGTGCTCCTGCATTCTACGCAGCCGGATTTCATGACGCACATCTTTAGCTTGGGGGTTATAGCTCCTGGTATAAAAGCCTCGCCAACAGGCCTGAAGTTTGGTGGCTGCTTCATTCAATTTCTGCAGGGAAACTTTATCTTGTCCAAAAGCAACAGGTCTCTGGGTTAAAACTCCGCAGGGAAGTTTCTCTGAAGCTGATTGAGATACGGTTTCTTCACTGTCTGGCAGCGTATGGAAGACATTGTGTCCAACCGACTCAGGAAAAGATATAAGACTATGGGTATCATCCTTCAAGACAGCATTGGTTACTGTTGGCTCCAGACAAGGTAACAGCCCACCTTCCTCATTTACCTCTGTACTAACAGCACTTTCCGTAGTTTGAGCAGAATTCTCACTTCCAGTCCAAAAAGCCTTTTCTTCTTCCTTACTGAAGTCTTGGTTTTCCAGCCCTTTCAAAGACTCATCTGCAACACCATCATCTTCTAGGCCCAAGTTAATGCCTTGCAGCCTCAGCTCAACTGTAGGTGATACTGGAGACAGTCCTGATGGAACTGGCATAAAAGTAGACTCTGAAGAGAGAAGACTACAGTTTAACTTGTCCTCATCTGTCTGTATGTCTTCCAAGTGCAGGTCATTTCGGGAATATCTTGTAGTGTGTACAGAGGCTGGAAAGTTATTCTTAACAGCATGTAATTGATCATCATTACTGTTAGTCCCAACCCAAGAATTGACTTGGATGACGGGTTCTAGAAGAATCAACAAAATATCATTGAAACCACTAAATATTTAAAGAGGTATTTTTTTAGTTTTATCTTTGTAATGAAATCTAACCCCTAAAATATAGTAAATAAAATGCCTTCAGTGATTTCCTCCAATATGCCTAAAACATCAAAGACTTAAGAAAATGAATTCTTGCAATAATCATGGGAAAAATCAAAGTATCCGGTCACTACAAAAGGTAGCAACTCTGAATGTTTTTTCTCTGAACGTTTTTTAAGAATTAAAATTGAAGCACAGTGAAAGAAACAATCAACAAAACAAAAAGGCAACCTACTGAATGAAAAAAGATACTTGCAAGTGACATATCCAATAGAGGGTTACTATCCAAAATATATAAAGAACTGATACAACTCAACATCTAAAAAACAAATAATCCAATTAAAAATGGTCAGAAGACATGAACAGACATTTCTCCAAGAGACATCCAGATGGCCAGACACATGAAAAGATGCTCAATATCACTCATCATCAGGGAAATGCAAATCAAAACTACAATGAGATATCACTTCACACCTCTCAGAATTGCTAAAATGGCTAAAATCAAAAATACTAAAAAACAAGTGATGGCAAGGATGTATAGAAAAAAGAACCCTTGTACACTGTGGGTGGGAATGCAAACTGTAGCCACTATAGAAAACACTATGGAGGTTCTTCAAAAAGTTAAACATAGAACTACCCTATGATCTAGAAATCTCACTACTTGGTATTTACCCCAAAAATGCAAAAACACTAATTTAAAGGGATACATGTACCCCTATGTTTACTGCAGCATTATTTACAGTAGTGCTATTATGGAAGCAGCTCAAGTGTGCACTGAATAAAGAAGATGTGACACACACACACACACACACACACACACACACACACACACAATGAAATAACATTCAGCCATCATAAGGAATGAAATCTTGCTATTTGCAATAACATGGATGGATCTAGAGAGTATTATGCTAAGTGAATTAAGTCAGAGAAAGACAAATATCATATGATTTCACTCATATGTGGAATTTTAGAAACAAAACAAATGAGCAAAGGAAGAAAAGAGAGACAGACAAACCAAGAAACAAACTCTTAACTATTGAGAACAAACTGATGGCTACCAGAGGGGAGGTGTGGGGGCGGGGGGCGCGGGCATGGGTGAAATAGGTGATAGGGATTAAGAATATGTTTATCATGATGAGCACTGAGTAATGTACAGAATTGCTGCATCACTATATTGTACACCTGAAACTAATATAACACTGTATGTTAACTATACTGAAATTAAAATTTAAAACGTAATAAAAAATAATACTAAAAACATAATACCAACGACAAAAACAATAATAAACAAAAATTAACACCTTAAAATACAGTAGTTTTACATGTATGCCTGTATAGATACATATATAAAATATAAGACCTAAATGTTCACTTAACAAACAAAAAATTAGGAGAATGTGTACTTTTTTGTTTTATGGTATGCAACAGATCTAACAACTTGGAAGAAAAGGATCAGAGAGCAGTTAATTTCGTACCGCCTTCCTGGACTCTCTGGCCATCTTGAACAGGGCTTGAATGCTCAGGTACAAGGGGTGTTCTTGTTTCAACAGGAGCAAGAGGAGCCAGCTCTTCACTTTGGCTTTGGTTCATCAACTGCCTCTGGTGAAACCTAAAAATCAATAACATCTGATGTGATTTAATACAAACCACAAAAACAAAGCTCTTTTGCTTCTTACATAATACTGTCAAAAACGTAGAAATGTACAAGTTTTTGAAGTAGATATCTTTAATTACTACCAAATCAAACAGTCTCATTTGAGGGGTGCCTGGGTGGCTCAGGCAGTTAAGTGTCTGACTTCAGCTCAGGTCATGAACTTGCAGTTTGTGGGTTTGAGACCCACGTCGGGCTGTGCTGACAGCTCAGAGCCTGGAGCCTGCTTTGGATTCTGTGTCTCCCTCTCTCTTTGTTCCTCACCTGTTCACACTGTGTGTCTTTCTCTCTCTCTCTCTCTCTCTCTCGCTCTCTCAAAAATAAAGATTTAAATAATTTTTTTTAAGAAGTCTCATTTGAAAGCACAGGATAGAAAAGGTTAAGAAACTTATTTTTAATTTTTTTTTAACGTTTATTCATTTTGAGAGACAGAGAGAGACAGAGCATGAGCAGGGAAGGAGCAAACAGAGAGGAAGACACAAAATCCGAAGCAGGCTCCAGGCCTGGGGCAGGGCTCGAACTCACGGACCAGACCTCGAGATCATGATCTTAGCCAAAATTGGACGTTTAACCAACTGAGCCACCCAGGTGCCCCAAGAAACTTTTTTTTTTTAATTTTTTTTTTTCAACGTTTATTTATTTTTGGCACAGAGAGAGACAGAGCATGAACGGGGGAGGGGCAGAGAGAGAGGGAGACACAGAATCGGAAATAGGCTCCAGGCTCTGAGCCATCAGCCCAGAGCCTGACGCGGGGCTCGAACTCACAGACCGCGAGATCGTGACCTGGCTGAAGTCGGACGCTTAACCGACTGCGCCACCCAGGCGCCCCAAGAAACTTATTTTTAACTCACAATCATATAGACACTCTCATAGGAACAAACATGCACAAACACGTGAGGGCAAGACTGTGATTAAAAAAAATAATAACTTTGGTTCTAGCTTCACTTTTTTTTTAACATTTATTTTTGAGAGAGCAGGGGAGGGGCAGAAAGAGAGAGACACAGAGGAGCTGAAGAGGGCTCTGCATTGACAACAGAGCCGGATGTGGGGCTCGAAGTCAAAAACCGTGAGATCATGACCTGAGCCCAAGTGGGACTCTTAGCCAACTGAGCCACCCAGGTGCCCCTTGGCTTCACGTCTTAATATTAGTATTTAAACACCCAGATGAGGGGAACCTGGGTGGCTCAATCCATTAAGCATTAGACTCTTGGTTTTAGGTCATGATCTCACAGTTCACAAGATTGAGCCCCACCTTGGGCTCCATGCTGACAGCAGAGCCGGCTTGGGATCCTCTCCCTCTCTCTCTCTGCCCTACACCTACTCACATGCACTCTCTCTCCCTCTCTCTCTCTCAAAATAAGTAAACTTTAAAAATACCAAAAACCCATATGAAACACCTACACTAAAAGAATAAATATGTATTTTTTAAAAATCCCCTTCTCCCAGGGTGCCTGGGTGGCTCAGTCAGTTGGGCATCCGACCTTCAGCTCAGGTCACAATCTCACTGCTCATGAGTTGGATCACCGCATGGGGCCCTGTGCTGACAGCTCAGAGCCTGGAGCCTGTTTCAGAGTCTGTCTCCATCTCTCTGCCCCCTTCCCTGCTCATGCTTTCTCTCACTCTCTCTCTCTCTGTCTCTCTCCCCTTCTCTCTCTCTCTCTCTCTCAAATATAAAAAATAAGACATAAAAAAAAAAATTTTAAGTTCCCTTCTTCCACAGTGCTTGGCTCTCCCCACTCAGGAAATGACTAACAATGCAAGCTGGACTGCACCACATGGTTTAGTTCCCCAGCAGGACTGCTGCAGTGACGAGGGGCCCAACTACCCAGAAATGTGGGTCACAGTACTTGCCTCTGTCCTACTAACCATGCAGGAAGACTCAGAGATAGTTTCACTTGTGAATTTACCAGCTGCTACAAATAAAGGGGCTTACCTCTGTTTGCTCAGAATCTTCTCTAGTTTGGCATCCTCAGCAGTTTGAAGACCAAGCGTAGAAGTGAGAGGACAGACTGTAGCCAGATACTGGACAAGCTGGATGTGCTGGCCTGGCCGATAGGCCCTCCCCTTGCCTTGACTATAGAGCCATTCAGCTTTCAAACTGGAATCCGGGGATACACAAAAGAGGAGAGGACACCAGAGTAGACAAGATACATTTTGAAGCAATAACCATCTTCCTTCTTAATTTATAGCATCATTGGATGGTTTTCATAAATAAAATCCACATAAGTTCTTTTAAAAAATCTTTCCTTCTGATTCACTCCCTTTACTATCACAATGTTTTAAACCTTTTTACTTGCTTAGGGGCACCTCCACAAAGTTGTACTCATGGTTCCAAAAATCTTTAAGTTATTTTCAAAGAAGCAATGAGTATTTGCTGTCAAACTAAAGTACCTAAATATATCAATTACATTTAAATCCATTAGTTCATACTGATAGCTAAAAAAAAAAAAAAAAAAAAAAAAGCTAATGGGGGTGGGGGCGGTGCCTGGATGGCTCAGTCATTTGAGCATCCAACTCTTGATTTCCACTCAGCTCATGACCCCAGAGTTGTGAGATTGAGCCCTTTGTCCAGCTCCATGCTGTGCTGAGCCTGTTTAGAATTCTCTTTCTCTCTCTCTCTCTCTCTCTCTCTCCCTTGGCCCCTCTCCCCAACTCATGTGCTTGCTCTCTCTCTCAAATAAAAAAATTTTAAAAAGGGGTACCTGGGTAGCTCAGTGTGATTCTGGATTTTGGCTCAGGTCATGATCTCACAGTGAGATCAAGCCCCACATGGGACTGTCTGCTGTCCACACAGACTTCAGATCCTACTTCAGATCCTCTGTCCCCCTCTCTCTCTTTCTCAAAATAAATAAACTTTTTTAAAAAGTCATTTATATAAACAAAAAATTTCTTTAAAGCTGATTGGTCACAGCTAGAAGATGCTAGTGCCCCACCAACTCACTATTTTTAACAATTGGTAAGTAAAGGGTAAGAATTAAATATTATTAATTCTATCTTTCCTATACAAGCTACACCATGGGTGACCAAATAGTTACTTTATAGAAGTATTCCAGCTAATAAAATGAATGGATTAAAACCTCACCATTTTGAAGCTCTCAGTGAATGAATTAAGGGTTTAGGCATTAATAGCTAGCTACTAATAACAATAACATGAAGGGCAACCAAACACTGTGTGTGTGTGTGTGTGTGTGTGTGTGTGTGTGTGTCCCTTGCTAGAACCCAAAAAGTAGTCCTCCCACAAAAAAGCCTGAATCTGATGAAACCTATGCACGTTCCTACCAAGTTACAGGAAACACAGGAGAAAGGAGCACATCAAAGGACAAAGGGATATAACCAGCGAAATAAGCACAGTGGGAAACTCCACAGGACACATCATCTGGTTTTTTCAACAACAACCAAAAAAAGGACAAAAGAAAGCAAAAATAAATAAATAAATAAAAGAATAGAAACCTATAGTTAAAAGAGATTTAAAAGCATCATCTTGAAGGGTGCCTGGGTGGCTCAGTCGGTTGAGCAACTGACTTCGGCTCAGGTCATGATCTCACGGCTTGTGAGTTCGAGCCCATGTCGGGCTCTGTGCTGACAGCTCAGAGCCTGGAGCCTGCTTTGGATTCTGTGTCTCCCTCCCTCTCTCTGCCCCTCCCCCACTCATGCTGTGTCTCTGTCTCAGAAATAAATAAATACTAAAATAAATTTTAAAATAAATAAATAAATAAACAAATAATAAAAGCATCATCTTGAGCATCTGGCAAGTTGAGCCCTCAGGTGACTCCAGCCTCATGTGTGATTTCACAATTGCGTGAGAACCACCCAATCAGCATGGCCAACCCATGGAGCACGCAACAATAATAAATTCATGTTTTAAGTCACTAAAAAAGCAAGAAGGAAATTTAAATTTTTTTTCAACATTTTTTATTTATTTTTGGGACAGAGAGAGACAGAGCATGAACGGGGGAGGGGCAGAGAGAGAGGGAGACACAGAATCGTAAACAGGCTCCAGGCTCCGAGCCATCAGCCCAGAGCCTGACGCGGGGCTCGAACTCACGGACCGCGAGATCGTGACCTGGCTGAAGTCGGACGCTTAACCGACTGCGCCACCCAGGCGCCCCGCAAGAAGGAAATTTAAAAGCTATAGAGACAAATCACAATGTAGGGCCTTATTTGGATTCTGTTTCCAAAAAAAAAAAACCAAAAATTTAAAAACCGCCTTTATGAGGACTATTAGAAATGTAAGCACTGAACTAATATCTGATGTTATTAAGGAATTATTACATTTTTTGAGATGATAGTAGTATTATAGTTATTTCATTAAGAGCCCTATCTTTTAGAGATATATACTGAAATAGTCACAGATGAAATTATATGTACTTTGAGATATGCTTGAAAATAAGAGGAGAACAGGGAGTGGGTGAAGGTACAGATGACAAGGTTGGCCACGAGTTGTAAACTGTTGAAGTTGGATGATGAATTCATGGGAGGTCATTATACTACTCTTTACTTTTGCATGTATGTTTTGATGGGTTTTTTCATTAACATGCCATTGCCTCAATTTTACCATTCTTTTTTTTTTCCCCTAAGTTTATTTATTTGAGATAGACAGAGACAGTGCAAGTGGAGGGAGCAGAGAAGAGAGAGGGAGAGAGAATCCCAAACAGGCTCCATGCTGCCAGCACAGAGCCCGATGTGGGGTTCGAACTCATAAACCATTAGATCATGACCTGAGCCGAAACCAAGAGTCTGACACTTAACCGACTGAGCCACCCAAGCAACCCTCAATTTTACTATTCTTAAATCTACCCCTCAACTTGAAGTTGAGACTGGATCATTTTAGTATACTTTCTCTATTTTTATAGCATTAACTTAGCATTACAAAGAGTTTGAAAATCACTTTCAATCCACAACCATTTACTTGGACCTTGATATTAAGGTATCCGCATCATACAAACTGTACAGTCCAAAACTGTCGAGACACCCTCATTCTACTATAGACAGAAAAGAAACAGGTTCTTTGATAACTGGTTAAATCATGCAAGAGAGTCATGGTGCAAATAAAACAACATTAGTTTCCTGTGATTTGCCAGTTTCATAAGAAAAGAAAAACCGTTTTCGAACAATGAGATATGAGGTATGGCAAGCTGATGAACTGAAGTTATGAAATCCCAACCTTAGTCTAAAGATAAAAATTTTATTTTACCTAATAAAAATAATTCAAAGTATTTCTTCCATGGATTCATTCCTGTGCACTAAATACTGATCATTCAAAATGTTCTTGAAATCTGCTCTAAATTTCCCTAAGTTCTCCTGGCAAGCAGGAGAGAAGCTGGAAAGCTGTCCCCAAAAAATATCCATAGTAGAAAACAATCACCAACTTTAATGTTAGCCAGCAAGCAACAGTTCTAAGTCATAGATGTTTTGTAGCTGGGAAAGAGAGAAGTGAAAGTAAGAGGAGAGAGGAACAAGGCTTCAGTGTGAATATACCAGTTTTAAGTGTGTGAGAAAACCCACAAACTGAGGAGCATCAACTACTGTAACATGTTTCTCTGCCTTTGCTTCACATTCATCAGTATCATTACACAAGTTTATTAATCCATACAACATTCTCCTAGGTAAAATAATCTCCTTGCCAATTAAAACAGCATCGCCAATTCAAAGAAAAACAAGATTAAAAATCATTCAGCTTAACCTATTAATTTTAAATCATTGCAATATGATTCTTCTCTTGAAACTGAAGGAATAATTTACATAATAGAAGTAACAACTATTAAGAGAGAGAACTTAAAACAATCTGCTGTTTCTCATTAAAGAAAAAAAGGAGTATTAGATGAAATGATATTTAATATTTGCTTTTAAAATATTCCATAAGGGGGGGTGCCTGGGTGGCTCAGTCGGTTAAGCATCCGACTTCAGCTCAGGTCATGATCTCACGGTCCATGAGTTCGAGCCCCATGTCGGGCTCTGTGCTGACAGCTCAGAGCCTGGAGCCTGTTTCAGATTCTGTGTCTCCCTCTCTCTCTGCCCCTCCCCGCTCATGCTCTGTCTCTCTCTGTCTCAAAAAAACATTAAAATATTCCACAAGGGGCGGAGGGGTGCCTGGGTGGCTTAGTTGGTTAAGTATCCAACTTCAGCCCAGGTCATGATCTCCCAGTTGTGAGTTTGAGCCCCGCATCGGGCTCTGTGCTGACAGCTCAGAGCCTAGAGCCTGCTTTGGACTCTGTGTCTCCGTCTCTCTCTCCCCCTCCCCCACTCATGCTCGCTCTCTCTCTCTCTCTCTCTAAAATAAAGATCAAAAAAAATTTTTTTTTAATATTCCAACAAGGGGCACCTGGGTGGCTCAGTCAGATAAGTGTCCGACTCTTGATTTCAGCTCAGGTCATGATCTCACAGTTGATGGGATCGATTCCCATGTTGGGCTCTGCACTGACACTGTGGAACCTGCTTGGGATGCTCTCTCTCCCTCTCCCTCTGCCCCTCCCCTGCCCCTCCCCTCCGTGCTCACTCTGTCAAAATAAACATTTTTTAAAAATAATAAAATAGTCCAACAAAAAAAGTGGGCAATACATGAAACAAGATAGGCAAAGTTGGTAACTGCTGAAGGAGTATGGTGGGTATTTAGGTGTTCACTATGGTACTCTCTCTACTCCAAAATTCTGCTCTGTAAGTTCTGATCTCTAACTAAACAACAGAGGTGTAGCTTGGGACTAGGACGCATAAATAATAAAACAAATGGAAACAAATTCCAAAAGAACTCCAAATACTGAGTTCCTACACAAAGGTGCTGGTCTTTGCACAGGTGTGCCTCTCTCTGAGAAAGCACTCAGTCACAGCACCACAGGAGTGGCTGACTGCTCAACTTACTCTTTCCAGTGACACACACATTCAACATGTGGCTACTTGAAGTCATCCAAGAACCTGGGATACTTTTCATCATGAAGAAAATTTTTAATCTGGATGTTCGTCACAAACAACAGGATGGGTAGATACAAAAACTGGAAATTCCTTCCTGTCCTTCAGGGCAATCCCCAAGGTTGACCAGGAAAATGTGTTGAACGCTCTCAGGCTACTCATATGACAGCTCTCCCTTATAATAATTCCGCCCTCCTAAACAAAACTTCCAGAGTTGTTGGTTCTTTTTTTTTTTAAAGTTTATTTATTTATTTTGAGAGAGACAGAAGACAGTGTGAGTGGAGGAGGGGCAGAGAGAGAGGAGGAACGAGAGAATCCCAAGCAAGCTCTGCACTGTCAGCACAGAGCCCAAAGTGGGGCTGGAGCTTATGAACCTCCAGACCAGGACCTGAGCCTAAATCAAGAGTCGGATGCTTAACCAACTGAGCCACCCAGGCACCTCACTATGTTCTATTCTTACTCTCAGTGGTGACTATGTAGGTATTTTTAAATATTATTTTTTAACTATATCTGAATTATGTGATACCTTGCAGTTTTTTTAAATGTTGGGGCAGGAGGGTGGGGAGAATCTGTTGCTATTGTGCCATCCTCCCAACTCTTCCTTCATTCCATACTTATTTAGTGTAGGATGACCCCACGGAAAGCCTACTTCTTCTCTACTTCCTGAAATCTCTGAAATCAGAGAAAGTTAAAAAAAAAAAATGCAAATTCATCTTAAAGTCACTTGTATTAAAACTATTTCCACAGTGTACAAATATAGCCTTTGCATTATTATTCATCTATTCAACAATTCATCTTCTCATCTCTTTTTTTTTTTTTTAAGTTAGCTTTATGTCCAATGTGGGTCTTGAACTCATTACTCTGAGATCAAGAGTCACATGTTCTAGACACCTGGGTGGCTCAGCTGGTTAAACGTCTGACTTCAGCTCAGGTCATGATCTCACAGTTTGTGAGTTCAAGCCCCACACTGGGCTCGCTGCTGTCACTGCAGAGCCTGCTTCAGATCCTCTGTCCCCCTCTCTGTCCCTCCTTGCTCACGTTTTCTCTCTCTCTCCCCCTCTCAAAAATAAAAATATAAACAAACAAGTAAGTCACATGCTCTACCAACTGAGTCAGCCAGGCACCCCAAATATCTTCTGCTTTTTAGCATTTGCTTTAGTTTCTACGAAACACCTCAATTTCAGTCTCTATCTTTAAGTAATACTGACAATTATCCTTTATTAAGCACCTATTATATGATCAGTATTATGCTATATGCATTATCCTCATCCTCATTCTTTTTTTTTTTCAACGTTTATTTATTTTTGGGACAGAGAGAGACAGAGCATGAACGGGGGAGGGGCAGAGAGGGAGACACAGAATCGGAAACAGGCTCCAGGCTCTGAGCCATCAGCCCAGAGCCTGACACAGGGCTCGAACTCACGGACCGCGAGATCGTGACCTGGCTGAAGTCAGACGCTTAACCGACTGCGCCACCCAGGCGCCCCTCCTCATCCTCATTCTTGAAAGCTATTATCCACATTTTACAGATGAGAAAACAAAGGCTCACAGAAACTAAGGAACTTGTCCAGGCCACACAGCTAATAGGTGGGAGGGAAAGATGCGAAGCCTTCTCTTGTCCCTTTTCCCAGGTCTCTTTTTACACCAAAGTCTTATCTCTGCCCATCTCACCTCCTGCCTCCTACATGAAAATGTTGCCAGTCATACTTGCATAGAAAAATCTGACAAGTATTTTTTCTGTTAAAGGAAGAGCCAGAGAAGATAATCAGAGTAAACCCATATTCAAGTTTTAGAACTACCCATCGTTGAAAACAAAATAAGGTTTCTGAGTACACAGCAACACACTGCAAAAGACAAGCCACACTTTTTTCTAGGCAAACTAGACCCTACACATGTCCCTCCCCTACACTATGTAGGTCCTGACTGCCATTCCTCACTGCCCCATGCCTTATTCAGCAACTAGATGAAGCAGCAGGAAGAAGGAAAAAGGAAAGCCCTGCCAGTAATCTACCACTCATCCTCCCATGGGCATACCCCTCAAGCAGCTACTATCAGTCTCTAGTACAGATGGAGAGAAATGGTAAGAAATAACATACATGCTGAGTCCATGAGTGCATGTAGGTATGCAGTGAGAGGGGGAGGTGAAATGAGGCACAGTGAAGAGAATACACTCATCTCAATTCTCATGCCCTTTAACTCTGCTCTCCCCTTCTTGTCCACATCTTAGTTTCTTATCTCCCCTAAAGCTCTGATTCCACTGACCACATGTCAGCGTCCAGAATACCCCATCATGCAGAGGTACCAGCTCCAAGTGTAGAAACCATCCATGATTAGAGAGATAGGGTAGTTCCACTTCTGCTGCTTCACAGGGAGGAGTAGGGGAGGACCAATCAGCATGCCTACTACCAGTTCCAAATGGGAACTTGGCAGGAATTTTCCCACGGAATCACTGTTATAAATAAATGGTAGTTGGGTCCTATTATTAATACCGCCCTTACATATAGGATGGATTAGAAGCTTTTGTGGGATTGATCTGAGACCCTATATAGCATCCATAACATGATTTCTACAGAAAACGCACCAGGGGTGACTGGGTGGCTCAGTCGGTTAAACATCCAGCTTCAGCTCAGGTCATGATCTTGTGAGTTGTTTGTGAGTTCAGGCCCCGCATCAGGCTCTGTGCTGACAGCTCAGAGCCTGGAGCCTACGTTGGATTCTGTGTCTCCCTCTCTTTCTGCCCCTGCCCCGCTTGTGCTCTGTCTCTCTCTCTCTCTCAAAAATAAATAAACATTAAAAAAAAAAAAATGCTCCAAGCCTCTGAACAACCAACAAAAGACCTTTTAGAAATCAAATTGTTGTAAGTTGGGCATTAAGTTAAACTCACTAGCCCCAGCATCTGGGGCTGATATTTATATCTTATCCCTTCTTAGGATAGAAAATCCTAAACGACCAGCATATAGTTTGCCATATGATTGCATTAATGATCTTAATTTCTAAATGCACATTTTAAGAAATACTTCGTTTATTAAACTGTAGCCAGCTAGAAATGGTCTTTACGGTAACTTCCATGATTAATGTGATATTAAAGAGGTCATGTTCACCTTTCCTTCTGAGAAATCACATATCCATCTAGGACTCTGAGGTTTAAGCACCAGCTGACGATGTATGGCCGATAGTCAAACCCTGGAATGGACGGTGTTGCCATCACACAAGGATTGTTCATGATTGACAACTGTTCCAATTCAGTTAAGGATGCCAAAAAAGAGATCTGAAACAAAGGATATCTTTGTTGAATGAAATAGACTATTCATTATCAAGCACAGGGCTTCCATTGTTGATTACACATCTTTGGCAGTTTGAGAATGCAACAATTTCCCTCTTGTTCTGAAAAGCAACAAGTACCACTCTTATATTATCCAAAGGCTTCCAAAATTCCATCAATATGACCATCTGTCCTTGCTTCACAAAACCGCTTACAAAGTATCAGCAATGTTTCCTAATAGAGAAAATCCTATCTTGAAAACATAGTAGCCAGAGAAAGGTAGAGTGTCCTTTATTGACCCCTTTAATGTGTATATACATCTACCACAAATCCTTTCCAAATGGAACAAAAGTTGCAGCATTACAAATGAAATGAAGCGTTAATGACCCACTGACATTAAAAAAAAGTAGAAAGAAAAATAATGATCATCTTGAGTCCAGTGTTTCATCTTAATGGTAGTGTCTTCCAAGATGCTCACAGTTCACAAGTGAGCTCACAACTTTATCCTGCATCTCTTCTATTCTTTGTAGCTTCCTGGATCCCACAAAATACCCTCAAATTTTACCTCATTTAGGTCGCGGATTTCATTTTCTGCCAAGGAAAGTATAGCAAGACTTCTGGGTAGATAAGCTGGTGCCATTCTAAGAGAAGTGATGATGTTTCCATGTAAAAGCAGGGTCTTGAAGGTAAAAACAGAATGAAATTACAAATGAAAAAATTACAAATGTATCTATTTTGACATAACCAAAATGGTGAGTATGAAAAATAAAGGGACCTATTTTATTATACTTTTCATCACTTACAAAGCAAAGATTAATAACGCTGCAAGGGTCCTAGGTGGTCTTCTAATCCAACTTTCTCTTTTCGTGTCCACATTCTGAGCTCAAGAACGTTTAAAGATGTGTCCAAGAACACACACTTGGTATAGTAACTAGCATTTTTTGAGATTTAAGTTATTAAAACTTGAACAATTTCCAACATATTGTTCATTTCCTTTTAAAACATCAAAATAAGGGCACCTGGGTGGATTGGTCGGTAGAGCATGCAACTCTTGATCTCATGGGTTATGAGTTCAATCCCACAATGGGTAGAAAGATTACTTAAAAATAAAACCTTTAGGGGCGCCTGGGTGGCGCAGTCGGTTAAGCGTCCGACTTCAGCCAGGTCACGATCTCACGGTCCGTGAGTTCGAGCCCCGCATCGGGCTCTGGGCTGATGGCTCAGAGCCTGGAGCCTGTTTCTGATTCTGTGTCTCCCTCTCTCTCTGCCCCTCCCCCGTTCATGCTCTGTCTCTCTCTGTCCCAAAAATAAATAAACGTTGAAAAAAAAATTAAAAAAAAAATAAATAAAACCTTTAATACAAAATCAAAATAAAGAGTGAGAAAAGTGAAAGATAACATTAAAAGAATCACATATATGGGTGCCTGGGTGGCTCAGTCAGTTGAGCGTCTGACTCTTGATCTTGGCTCAGGTCATGATCTCACAGCTTGTGAGATCCAGCCCCATGTTGAGCTTTGCGCTGAGAGCTTGGGATTCACTCTCTCCCTCTCTCTCTCTGTCCCTCCTCTGTTTGCACACTCTCTCTCAAAATAAATAAATAAACTTAAAAAAAACACACATAAAGCAAATTTTCCAAAAGAGAGAGGTAACCCACAACCCACAATTTACAACTGTATTCTCTTGAAAGCTAAAAGCTTAAGAAAGGTAGAACATGCTATTTGCAGATAAAGCTGATTCAAATTATGTCAGCAACAATGAATAACTAAAGGCTTTGAATACCCAGGGTTCTGATAAAATAATCATTCCAGGAAAAAAAAAAAAATCCTTAGTTCATTTGAATTCTCTTAGTATATGGACACATCAGATTGTTTACAGTAATTGCTGCTAAAAATGATTTATGCTCAAGACATGGGGAACGGTGAGTTAATAACACTGCTTCTAAGGTTTAACAAATTCACCTAATGCTAATAATATCCAACGATGCAAAAATATGGAAAAAGCCTACATGTTTTTGAAGCTTCAATTGCAACTGTTACTTATTTGATTGCATAATTCATTCCCCTCCATAAAAAGTGCTATATATTACAGGTTTACTTTTTAAATTAAAGTGAAGTTACTTTTGATAACTTAGTGATAACTATTACTCAAAAAACAGCCATCCCGAGTGTCAAAAAACAGATTCAAGTTCAGGAATGATTACATGTCAGCCCAATATGTTACATATTACATAGCTATGCTGCTAATGTTGGCTGATTAGACATAAAGGGGACTTCATTATGTTCAAAGGATGGCAAATAAGAATTAACCTTAACTACAATGATCAGTTTTAATTAAAATAAATCAATTACAGAAACTAACAACAGAGTATTTCATACTTCATTTCTGGTACTCTAATAGAATTTTTATCAGAAGTTACGATCTGTTCTTCATACAGAGTAGGATGATTTTAGGCCAATCAGATCACTTTCTTTTGGTATATTAATATAAAATTTCAGAAATGACATAGCAAACAGACTTACCTTCAGTGATACCAATTTCGATAGATCACCAATCTGGGGTATGTTATTGTCTGATAAATCAAGGTGCTGTAGAGCTGTGCAGCTACTGATTTGTTCTATGGCCTGTCACAAGAAAAGCATCACACAAAATCAAAAAATGAAATTCTTCCCTAGTTCCTCGTAGCTGAGTGTCCTGCCTCCTCTGCTTCCAATTGTAAGCAGAGAAGGAGAGCTTAGCAAGAGAAAGAGGGGGCAGTAATAATAGAATTTGGTAAATTCTTATGTAACAAGCTTCCACCCTCATTATCCCTCTGAGAGTAGAACCATGTCATCCCAGATATTTATAGCTTGAAAAAACCTTAGTGATAACACATGACAGTTGGTATAGTATAGAGTTTATAAGTAAAGAGTGGAACTAAACTGGATGGATTCAAATCCTGGCTCTGTAACTTCCTGGCTATGTGACCTTAAGCAAGTTACTTTACCTCTCTGGATCTCAGTTTCTCATTTATGTAATGGACATAATGACCATACCTACTTCATAGGCTGTCATGACATTGAATGAGTTGACAGTTAAGGTGCTTAGAATAGCATCTAGCATTAATTAACTGATCAATAAGTCAGCTATTACTATCATTTAATTGAGTCCGTCATCTAACATATCAAAATATAGGACACAGACATTTTTAACTTAGCAAAATTTTAGAGCTACTAAGTGGTGAAAGCAGGACTAGAGTCCAGATCTCTTGACTTTTATTTTGCATTTATTTATTTTTAATATAATTTATTGTCAAGTTGGCTAACATACAGTGTATACAGTGTGCTCTTGGTTTTGGGGGTTGATTCTGTGACTCATCACTTGCATACAACACCCTCTCTTTACTTTTAAAACAGTATATTCTCTACGATATTATTAAATGTTTATTCAAAGCTTAATGCAGCATGATACAGTCTCCCTCCTAACATTCCATTCTACTGTTTGATCTATTCTTCTAAGTATAATATAGATTCTTTGTCCACATTGAAAACACTATGGGACTGTGTTACATGTTTCAAAATAAATTATTTTTTCAGTTTATGTTAACTGAAATGATCCCCTGGGAAGCGGGAGTAGGTACTTTCACGTTTTATTCTATTTATTTCTGTATTCACTATTATAGTGAATACCTTTGTAAATTAAAAAAAGAAACAATTCGGGGCACCTGGGTGGCTTGGTCCGTTGGGTGCCTGACTTTGGCTCAGGTCATGATCTCGCAGTTCGTGGGTTCAAGCCCTGTGTAGGGCTCTGTGCTGACAGCTCAGAGCCTGGAGCCTGCTTCGGAGTCTGTGTCTCCCTCTCCCTTTCAGCCCCTCCCCTGCTCATGCTCTGGCTCTCTCTCTCTCTCTCTCTCTCTCTCTCAAAAATAAATAAACATTAAAAAAATAAAAAAAACAATTCACCTTGAGATTATTTCCTGCCAAATTCAGCCATTCCAAATGTACTAGATCCTTTAGCCCTTCCACATAGCCAATGCTATTATGAGGCAAATTTAACACCCTGAGTTGGGTCAGTTTGGCCACACCCATCATTTGCACCAGCCGATTATTAGCCACTGACAACTGTGGAAAGGAAAAGATATCATTATTCTTAGTAAAACATGCATATTATTTTCACATGACAATGGTTAAAAAGATTTGTTTACATGGCCAAATATTCCCAAATATACAAACCCAGTTTGAACTTTTCACATATTTTGTCTAAATACTCTACAGTGCTTGTTGTTGTAAGTTGTTCCTAAGCAATGGAGAATATACATAAAACTGAGCCATCAGAACCTCTCCAACTATTCAAAAGAAAACACTTTTAACAGAGCCATTACTTGAGAATATAAGCTCCAAAAGAATGAGGTCCTTATAATGTCTGGCAAAATCTAGAGCAGTACCAGATATATAAGGGGAGACCAATAAACATTAATTGAAAGAATGAATGAATGAACTCTTTACCTCCGTCATAACATAAAAGGTTATCTTAGCAACACAATGCTTTGCCAACATAAAATATTTCCTTTTTTAACAAATGCTTCTTTTTCTAGTCTATTTTAAATGCAGCACATAAATAAATGTTCATCTTCAAGGAAAACTGTCACGTAAAAATTTAAGGTAACATTTACTGCTTTCCAGGCCTGTATAGTTACTTTTTTGTTAGGTTACTTTATTGTTTTGTATAATAATAAACTGGTTGTATATAACTATTTCCCCAGAGAGCAATACCTACCTGTATTAATCGTCTACATTTCTCAAGATTTTCCAATTTAATAATTTGATTTTTATCCAGAATCAAAGTATGAATATCAGCTTCACAGGGTAAGTTTGGACTTAATTTCTGTAGTCCCTGTCCTGACCAGTTGACCACTGATCCTTGAAAATAGAAGAGAAATTGTTAGAAAACACAAATACAATGGTTGAGCATAGGGATGGAATTATATTCATAAAATCTCTATATTTAAGGTTAAAAAACACCAGGGCATAATAAATATCAAGATTTAAAAACTAAAGCAATCGAGTTCTAAAAGACCACAGATTGAAATTATTCACTTTCTCTCAGAAATATCAAAAATTACACCTAAAAATCTGTGATATTCTACAAGATTTAAAAACTAAAGCAATCGAGTTCTAAAAGACCACAGATTGAAATTATTCACTTTCTCTCAGAAATATCAAAAATTACACCTAAAAATCTGTGATATTCTACTCAAGTTTCTATGATGTAATGCTGTGGAATGCTTCACATTTAAATATGAACTATCCCATATTTTGTGGCTAAGTAATGATTGCATTTTTTTAATGGAACTAATCTTTTGATAGAGATCAACCTGCTTGCAACCTAATTACCAGTATATCCTAAAGTCCCCGATTATTTTAAAAATCATAGTTCAGTTAATTTATCTATGAATTGAGAACAATACACTTGATTGAGGTGGGGATAAAAAAAAGAAATGATATAAACAAAACTTAGCCCCATTCCTGGCACACAGAAGCCAATAAAGTAATTTAGTTTCACAGACGTTTCAAATCCTATTTCCCCGGGGTTAACCATTGTGCTATCTTGGGCAGGTTATTGATCTCTTTGGGGCTCACTTTTCCACTCTATAACATGGGGATGATATTTGCCTTACAATGTTGTTCTACAGAGAAAATGAGATATTAAAAAAAAAAGCCTCAGAACATCATCTGGCTCACATAAAAAGTACTCCTTAAATGTTTACTGCTATCACTGTAGTTCCCGTGGTGGGCTGGGGGGGGGGGGGGGTGCAGTTTAAGAGAAGCAGATATCAAAAAGGGGTGGGGCCACAGAAACTGCCAATTTCAAATTTATACCCAGATTAAGATTACTGTGGGAAATAATTATGCAAGATTGCTCTCCTGAAAGGTTTCAACGTTTTTTCATTGTCTAATGGATTCTAGCATTGGCGGGGGCGGGGCCCCCCCCCCCCCGGGGTTGTCACGGGATTCTCTGAGAATTTGGTGAAAGCTGTGTGCTGTGCAATGAAAATGTAGTCTTTGCACGGGGTCGACAGACCCCTTGGAACTATCGATTTCCCCCCACACATATACTCCGAGAAGTTACGGCCCTCAGATAATGACCCCCAGATCCAAGCTTTGGAGAGAGGACTAGACCAGCCCCCGACCCAGTAGGCTGCAGCGGAGCCTCGGAGCCGTAACCAAAACAAAGGAGCTCGGCTCATGCCCGGCGACTCCCGGTCACAGAAGCATCCACACCCTGCGCTCCGCTGGGTGGCCACCAAACCCGATCCCAGGACCTGGTCTGCAGAACAAGGGGTGTAGAACTGTGGACTCTAGGTCCCCCTAGATTTTATCACAGCCACCGGACACTTCCAAAAAAAGGTTTAACGTCGGTCAGGGAGCTGTGGTTGAAAGACGGTTTCTTAAACGTGATAGGAAGCTAGGGGAAAAGGAGACAGGCAAAGCTAAAGAGGGAGATCCGGCAGTTTTCACTTGGGCATCCAAAATTCGAAGTAAACATCCAAGAAAGGTCACCGCAGCCCGAAATCTACCACCTAAGCAGCTTCAGAAGCGCGGGAGCCAGGGAGCCCGGCCACGCGAAGGACCCTGGGGATGTAGTCCCCAGGTCGACCCTTTCCGCAAATCCGCAGAACTAGGCAACACTCAGGAACTACAACTCCCAGAAGGGAGCGCGGCTCCGCGACGCCCACAGTCCCGCATCGAAAGAACTGGTACAGAACTGCACACCTAAACCCAGGCTTCTTCTCTCCACCAGGTAACTATTTAACTTAGTTCCGTGGAGTAAACCTTAGGTCTCAAGGGTGAGGATCGCCTTACCATCTCCAGGAGGCAAAGCCGCGTCGACGCGCGCCACCGCCATACTTCCCGCTTGCTAATAATACCAAGCAACCGTCCTCCAGCTGCTTGGTGGAGCCTGTAGTCAGGAGGCAGCAGCCGGAAACTACAGCTCCCAGGATGCACGGCAACCAGACGGCCCAATTGGCTGGTCTGCACCTAATGGTGAAAAACCCGGGTTGGAGTCTGAGCCGCAGTGTGTTCAGAAACTCGGGTCAGCTCCCTTTTCTGACAAATAAGCAACTGTATTGTTAGATGATCGTTTCACTCCCTTTTCTAGGTGTCTCCGAAATTTGACACTTTTCCCCTTGAGATAATTATAAGGTCGCTATTTAATGCAGACCGAATTTGAGCGCTCAGTGTTAGAAGTCCTCTCACTGCAGAGGTGGCTGCCCCTTCTTTTGACAATTCTGAATAAGTTGAAAGTTTTCAACTCTGCTATAAGAATGACTTGGGAGATCTTGTTGAGATAGTCAAAATGGATACATTTCATATGAAAATTTAAAGCATTCTGGGGTAGAAAGTTCTATAAAGTATTTTTAAGTGGTTCTTGAATATTTAACAGAAATTTAGACCTGGGTGTATATTTAATAAGTATGAACCTAGGATTTTTCCAAGGAGTATACAAGAGAAGTTTACAACATAGTCTCCAAATTCAAGAATTACACTTCCCAACGCTACGGGAGGCTTACACCTTTGATATAACTATTTCCTGATAACTACCATGATTGCAACTATAAACACAGAAAGATCTCAGCAAATGGAGAAAGACAGAAACAACAATCTTCAAAGAAGACTTGAAGGAGGAAGTGAAACGGAGCTAGGGCTTAAAAGATGTGTAGACTCTAAGACGATTCAGAAGTACATGAAAGACATTAGCACAGGCTGCAGGTGAGGGTAGGTGGTAATGAGGTTATTCTCAAAAGAAGTGAAAAACTAACCTAATAGCAGTACAGAAGGTACAAAGGGAACTTCAATTTCTAGTACACATGCCTCCATTCCCCTTGCAACCTTTATTATGAACTCCCCTCTTGCTGGAACAGCATTGTAGAAAATCTCTGATCATTTGTGTTTGGGGAAATCTGGTAACTCACACTTTTAGATTTCCAGGCCCTTGATCCTGTGAGCATTCCCTCCTTCCTGGGTTCTCCTATCTCTGTGACTACACCTGCCTTAACTCCTTTTTTCACTCAATTTCCCACTGATGTAGTCTGAAGACAAATTTCCTAGTTCTGAAGAGGTAATTAAGACTAGGAATCTTTCTCTTCTAACCAAGAGACGCCTTACCTAGAAAGTGCAATTTTACCATATAGGTGTAAGAACAAAGTGAGTCTGAATACTGTCTCCTACTTTTGTTCCCGAAATATCTCGTGAGAATTGAGGGGAGTCTCTGGCACAGAGAGAGAGAAAGTGTTTATAGTTCTCTCTAATTTAGCAGGGTAATGACTTGGGAGGGGGATCCTGGTAGCCCAGAGGATACCTGAGGAGTAAAGTTCCCTCTTGCAAGTTTTTTGTTTTTGGTTGTTTTTTGTTTTGTTTTGTTGTTATTGTTTTGTTTTGTTTTGTTTTGTTTTGTTTTGTTTTGTTTTGTTGAGCAAGAGGGAGAGAGACAGAGAGAATGAATCCCAAGCAGTCTCCTCACTGACAGCCCAGAGCTGCCCTCGGGGCTCAAACTCATGAACAGTGATATCAATATCAAGATTCAGACACTTAACAGACTGAGGCAACCAGGCGCCCCTATTGAAGAATTTTCTTATTGAAATTCTTTAACTTTGGTTCTTACCTTCTTTTAGATTTACAAACCACTTCAATAATCTGAAAGGGTTGCAGCCTTTCTTCCAGACAAGTGGACAGACAAAATACATGAACCTATCAGTGTATAACTTTTTGCACTCTTTGGGTTTTGTTATTGTGTGTAACACTTATTAAATAATAACAAATAATAATAAGGAATGTTAATATTCATTCAGGATTTCTAGATTTTCCATGAATAGATATATCATAGTGACAGTTCCTCTTTCCATGTCATAAGTCACAGATAAGGGAGCAGGACCATAAGAGTCTGCCAATGACTACTAACCAAAGAAGAAAATGTTTACTTTTATGCACCTAAACCTTCACATAAAGATTTTTTTAATTAAAAAAATTAGCACATTTTCAAAATCTTTACAGTGTTAAAATTCTTGTAATGATATGGGAACTAAAGGAACCCCATGAAAAAAAACCTGCATTTTTTTCTCCTTTTCCTTATATTCTTGCTAGGACCTACATGGCTCCCCTATACGTGGCTTATAGTACCAGTAATGTATGTCCTTGTACGTGTCAAGGAGTTAATGATTTCTTTGGAATCTTCCAGCACAAAAGTAACATCTAAGGAGCGAGGTCATCATGAACATTTTCTAAGACCACTGACGCCAGACACCTTGACACCAGGACCACTGGCTCCAAGGCATAAACGACTCATGAAGGACACCTGAGCACTTGCCCTTGTTTTGACCAGTTCCTGGATGCCTGACAGAACATGTACACCAGACCAACATCCTCAGTAAAAACTCCAGACCCCAAGCAAAGACGAGACTCATTCTCCTTTTCCTTTCTGAGTCTCCTAGATGCTTGGTCTGTATCTGCCCTCTCTAGATCTTCAATAAATGCTACTTTCACTTCCTCCCAGCTGCTGTTTGATTTCCGCCTTGTATAAAGCCAAGGATCGCATTGGCTGGTCCTACGGGACCCCCTCTGGGTCCTCAAACCCAGCCAGCCTAAATTATTGAGAAGAGTTTGTAGTTTTAAAGCTTTAAATCTTCAAAGTTATTATACTTACTTTTTTTTCAAATATAAGTTCTCATCCTAATGAGAAAGCCTCCTTTGTTTTGTGAAGATATATTGCACTACCCACAAGCGTTGTTCCAGTTTCTTCTCTATTTGTGTTATCTAAACTTGTATATAATGCTCTCCTGAAACTACTCTGTTAAAGGTTACCATTCACGATTACAACAGTCTCCTTCCTGCCACTATTCTAGTCTTCAGTTCATCCTTGTTACATGAGCAGTTTAACCTTCTAAAACACAAGGTTCATTTTGTCCATCCCTCACTCAAAAACGCCAAATGAAAATTAGTGGAATGAATGGTGGGAGGTATGTGAGGCCACATTATGTTGGCTCTTGAAAGTTGAATTTCAAGAGGGAAGTGTTTGAGGAGGGGATTAACACGCTAATAGGGGTTTTACTTAGATAATGCCAGTAGCACTGGGCAGCTGCATTACAGATGCAGGGGATGACTCAGGGCTATCAGCCCTTGCAGAGATCAGGTACACTGTGCTGATACAAAGGAAAGTGTTGTGGGGCCTAGACCTGACCCCCCCCCCCCCAAAAATGCTCCTTTGTTGAAAGGTTCATAGTGTTGGTCAGCAGAATCCTCCAACTTGATTTGAGCTTGCAAGGTTTAACCTATATATAAGATGAGGCAATTTAGTTAAATAAATTAGATGTACAAGCTGTATCTGAAGCACAAAAGAGTTACTGTGGTGTGATTTTAAAGGGTTGCTGGTTCACTTAGGATGTGGGACTGTGCCCAGGAACATCTAGCCAGTCTTTTAAAAATCCATGACTATACTTAGTTGACTCTATAATAGGAATACTTTCATCCAGATTCTGGGTCAGATAAAACAGACAAAACTCTGGTTCTGCTATTGCAATAAACTTTCAGGAGTGGGGGCTCCTGGACGGCTCAGTCAGTTAAGTAACCCACTCTTGGTTTCAGCTCAGGTCATGATCTCATGGTTTATGAGTTTGAGCCCCGTGTTAGGCTCTGTGCTGACAGTGCAGAGGCTGCTTGGGATTCTCTCTCTCCCTCCCTGTTCTTTCTCTCAAATAAAATAAATAAACTTTAAAAAATACTGTATACTTAAAAAAAAATAAAATGTAGGGGCACCTGGGTGGCTCAGTTGGTTAAGCATCTGCCTTTGTCTTAGGTCATGATCTCACAGTTTATGAGTTCAGGCCCCACATTGGGCTCTCTGCTGTCCACACAGAGCCCGCTTCAGATCCTCTGTCCATCTCTCTCTCTCTGCCCCCCCCCCCGACCCCCGCTTTCGCACTCTCTTTCTCTCAAAAAAAAATAAATAAATTGGGGCACCTGGGTGGCTCAGTTGGCTAAGCGTCCGACTTCAGCTCAGGTCATGATCTCATGGTTCTCGTGAGTTTGAGCCCTGCATCAGACTCTGTGCTGACAGCCTCTGGTGCCTGCTTGGGATTCTGTGTCTTCCTCTCTCTCTGCCCCTCCCCCACTCACACTCACTCATTCTGTCTCTCTCAAAAATAAACATTTATAATTTCATTTGAAGGCATGAAAGGGAATTTCTGATTTTCTTCATAACGTTTTCTTTACTCTAGTTTTATTTCTTCTTCTTTTTTTAAAATTGTATTTTAAGTAGGCTCCATGCCCAACATGGGATTTGAACTCATGACCCTGAGATTAAGAGTTGCATGTTCTATTAACTGAACCAGGCAGGTGCCCGGTGGGAGTTTCTATTTTAAAGATATTATTATTATTTGTATTCTTTCTGTATTATAGATTTTGTATTGTAGTTAAATATGAAAATCTTAGTGATTTTAAAGTTTTAAAAGTATAATTTCAGAAGAAAAAAGTTAACATATTTGCATTCCTCAGCATATCAATATACTTCATTTCTACTTGATATTATTCTCTCAACTGGAAAGGAAGAAAAGCAAAAAAAAAAAAAAGTTAAAAGGTATGAGATGACCAAAAATTTGACCACAGGGAAATTTTCAAAACCTATTTCTTGAAAACAGCAGTCCCAAATCTATGTACGGTATATACTCATTTTTGTTTTAAAAAAAATATGGGAGGCAGGGGTCTAGATATATAAGAGATTGAAAAGAGGGACACCTGGGGGCTCAGTCTGTTAAGCATCTGACTCTTGATTTTGGCTCAGGTCATGATCTCACAGTTGGAGAGATTGAACCCTAAATTGGGCTCTGTGCTGACTGTGAGGGGCCTGCTTGGGATTCTCTCTCTCGCTCTCTCTCTCTGCCCTTCTCTATTTCTGTCTCTCAAAATAAAATAAACTTTAAAAAAAGTGAGAGATTGATAAGAAACAAACCAACACGTTAACAGGATCTTCTCTGGGTAGGAAGATTACGGAGACATTACTTTTCCCTTGCATGTGGGTTTTTGTTTTTGTTTTGAAAGAGAGTACCAGGTGAGGAGAGGGGCAGAGAGGCCCAGGGAGAGAGAGAATCTTAAGCAGGCTCCACACTCAGCATAGAGCCCAACACAGGACTTCATCCCATGCTCCCAGGATCATGACCTGAGTTGAAATCTAGAGTCTGACACCCAACTGATTGAGCTACCCAGGTGCCTCTAGCTTGCCTGTCATTTTCTAAAATTTTTACAAGTATATCTTTTATTTTTTAATGTTTTTATTAATTTACTTATTTGTAAGTAAGAGAGCAGGGCAGAGTGTAAGCAGGGGAGGGGCAGAGAGAGAGGAGACACAGAATCTGAAGCAGGGTCTAGGCTCCAAGCTGTCAGTACAGAGCCTGACAGGGGACTGAAACTCAGGAATTGTGAGATCATAACCTGAGCCAAAGTCAGACACTTAACTGACTGAGCCACCCTGGCGCCCCTACAGTAATATATTTTTAAAAATAAACAGATATATGCTACACTATTTTAAAATAGAAAGTAGGGACACCTGGGTGGCTCAGTCAATTCGGCGTCTGACTCCCGATATTAGCTCTGGTCATGATCTCATGTTCGTGGGATCAAGTCCCGTGTCAGGCTCTGTGCTGACAGTGCAGAGCCTGCATGGTATTCTCTCTCTCTAAATAAACAAAGTTAAGAAAAAAATAGTTTAAAACATGAATCAAGTTGGGGGGGGGTAAAAACTACCACTCTTATAAATGAACTTTTTGAGCTTTTAAGCAGTCTTCCAAGTACAAATGAAACTTGGAACTTTTTATTTACACATTCACTTAATTTTCAATTGGGAATATGATGAATCACTTTTATAGGTTCCACTGCCTTTTGGAAACAGAGACATTCCACTGCCTTTTGGAAACAGAGACATTCCACTGCCATTTGGAAACATTCTCTTTTGGAAAAGAGAATGAATGAAATTAAAATGTCAAGAATCCCTTTATCACTCTTTTAAACAAGAAACAACTTCTTTCCAGTTAATTAGTTAAAGGCACCTGAAAAATATCTCACAGTAGCTTTATTCTTGAAATTATTTATATTTCCACCTGTTTCTTTTCTCAGATATTAGCTGATTATTACATGTGGAAAAAATAAAAATTTTAGTATCTCATCTTGACATGGCTAACTCCTCTATATTCATTGTTTTGGCCCTTCCATTTATTTAGAAGCAATTATTTTATCTATTATAATTTATAAGACTGTTTCTGTCCACCTTCCTGAAATCTTGTTGCTTTGAAGAATGGTGAGCTAACCGTTTACATACAGTGGGCATGGTGGAGACAATCATTGATTGGTTCCCCTGTCTGTTTTGTTTCCTCTCTCTGGGAGAACTCACTATTTGTTCAGCCCGACTCTCTGGAAAGAATTCCAACTGAGCCTTTTTATAATAATAAGGCAGAGCAATCCGCTCCTCTGTCCAAATATTATTATAGGATTTTCTTTTCTTTTTAAGTTTATTTTGCAAGAGAGAGAGCACACTGCACACCTAGCTTTTACATTTTAAGTGACTGGAAAAAATCAAAAGAATAACATTTAATGACACCTAAAATTATATTTAATTCAAATTTCAGTGTCCATAAATAATATATTTTTGGAATAAGCCATACTTATTTACCTATTGTTAATGGCTGCATTTACCATACAATAAAGAACTCATGATTGAGACCATATGTGGCATTCTTATCACTTCCATTACCTACTACAAATCACCACAACACATTTTTACCTGACACGATTTCAAGTGCCATGCGTTATTACCATACTGTGACAATTTATTGGTTTGTTTTATTACCAACATATACCTATCATATTAAAAAAAAAAGAAAAAGAAAAATGTAGACTTAAAATATTCCATCTTTAAGGTATGGTTAAGTGTGGATTATTTTGTTATCAAATTAGATGGCAAAATATTATGATTATTCTGCAGTGAACCATTCTCTGTGCTTAAAGAATGCAAGATATGTCTACCCACCAGACTAAACAGCCATCACAACATTCCCAAACCACAGGAATCAATCAGAAAAGTTAGAAATTTTTTTTTTAATTTTTTTTCAACGTTTATTTATTTTTGGGACAGAGAGAGACAGAGCATGAACGGGGGAGGGGCAGAGAGAGAGGGAGACACAGAATCGGAAACAGGCTCCAGGCTCTGAGCCATCAGCCCAGAGCCTGACGTGAAAAGTTAGAAAATTTTGATGTCTCCTTCATAGTAAAATTTCTTCAAAGAAAGAAATGAGAGAAAAGAGCCCGTGGCTCATTTGTTAGACAGGCAAAGAAAGTCATTTACTTATGGTATGTTAATTAAATGATGTTTGCAGCAGCTGAAGAAATATATCTAGAAAAAATAAACTGGTTTAAGACCATTAGCCTTTAGGTGAGAACAGCTGCTTTAAGTGTTAAAGATGCTGGGAACAACATCAATAGGCAGTTTAAGTTATTTGGTGAAGGCAAATTATTTTGAATGGTTTCCCATGGCTCTTAATGAATGGACAGGTGTTATTGATACAGCTTATTTGTGCCCATTTGTTCCAGAAATCAATGTTTGAAACGACTGAAGAATAGCTTCTATGAATAGGCTACATGAAACAGGTGACAATATTGTTAAGGAAGTAGAGAAAACACTAATTAATTACATCTGAAGTGAAATCAGCTATGATGTGTTACAACTTATGTAAGTAGAAAAAGGCTCCGTTTGACACATTTTCAACACTTGTGAATATGTAAGGTGCTAAATTCTATGGTTATACCATTATTGTATTATCAATCAACAGGTACTTTGTGGAAAACATTTGAATCTACCATGTGTTATTGAACCAGTAGTGTTAATAATAAACTTCATTTGTTCTCATGGACTTCCATCAAATCTTGTCAGAATTAGGCGCTGAATATCCCGACTTGCCCTACCACACAGCATTTAATAATGTTTTATTGTGATTTTTTTTTTAAACTCCGGGTCAAGATTGAAGTTTCTCTAAATGAAAAGAACCTTCCTAACTACTATTCTGGAACACTGACAGAAAGGCTTTAGAATTAGTTTTTGCTAATTTGCTAGTTTTGATCATTTAATGACGCTTCTTAATGAACTCAACCTAAAATTATAAAACAACACAGCACTTACATGCAAAACTTATTCTAAGGTATTTTGACAAAAAATAACATTAGTAGATTTACAAGTTAAATCAAAAAGCAAGATCTCCATTCTCAAACAGATTTGCAGTGGTTATATTTTTGAGCTCAAACTATAATTTTAGTGGTATTGAAAGATCTCCATGCAAATACAAAGGAAAATTCCATATTTTAAGACCCACTTCACTGTACAATTAGCTTTCATTTAACTTTCAATTGGAAATAATTATTAATCATGCTAAAATGAAAATATCAAAAGAATAATCTACTTCTGTAATTGACTTCTAAAAGATTGACATGCTCAATTATCATATGCCCTTGGATTGGTATTAGTTTTGAGCAGTATTTATCTGGGTGAAAACACATTTTTCAAAGATGAAGTATGTAAAATCTCATTACAGATCAGGATTGAGAGTCAAACATTTGTAATTGATTTTAATGGTAGGGAATAACTTAAAACCCTAATTAAGAGAAATGTCTATCTTCTACCTCCCCCCAAAAGAGTTTCATTTTTCTCTTTAATAGAGTTGTTTTTACCAAAACTCATACTCAAAACTGTCATTATATTTTAAATTCCATCAATGAAAATGTTGTGAAAATTTTTTTCTCTTATTATATAAGTGCCTATATAACATCCTCAATTTTGCTTGTTAGCCCACAAATTCTAAAATATTTACTATTTATAAACCTCTTTGGATGAATTAAAAATATGAGCAGGAAGTTAGCCAGTTGAAAGGAGGAAAGATTTCCAGTCAAAGAAGATAGCTTGAGCACATGAGTGAGAACCAACAGAATATGTGACAAATAATAAGCAGTTACTACATACTGAAGGATACAAACACCATGCTTCCTTCTTGCATTTTTGAGCCAATCAGTAATACCAATTTCTTCCAGAAGATGGCTCCCTTTAATTATTTTACCAACATTTTATAACGAAAAATTTCCAACATATAGATAATTTGAAAGGATTTTACTGTGAGTACTCATAAACTCACTACTTTGATTCTCTTATTGACATTTTATTATGCTTGTTTTATCATACATCTTTCCATTTATCTATCCCCTCCATCCATTCACTATACTTCTCCCTATTTACTTAAGCCAGTATTTCATTAACTAGTACTCATTATTTATTTAGTTTCATTTCTTTTAAAGTAAAATTCACATACAATAAAATGCTCAAATCTTAGCGAACATCCCCTGAGTTTTGACCAACTGTGTAATTAACCCACAATCTATAGACATAGAACAGTACCATTACCAGAAATCTCCCTTATATACCTTCCGGCTCAATCCTTCCCTTCCCACCCAGAAGTAACCACAATTCTGATTTTTTCCCATCAAAAATTAGTTTTGCATGGTGTAGAACTTGATATACATGGAATCATACAGTGGTACTTTTTTGGGGGTAAGACTTCTTCCACTTAGCACAATGTTTTTCATACTCATAGTGATGTGTAAATCGAAAGTTCATTCCATTTTAGGGGTGCCTAGTTGGCTCAGTCGGTTAAGCAACCTGACTCTTGATTTTGGGTCAGGTCATGATCTCACCATTCGTGAGATCGAGCCCTGCATCGGGATATGTGCTGACAGCTGAGAGCACAAAGCTTTTTTTGGATTTTGTCTCTTCCTCTCTCTCTGCCCCTCCCCTGCTCTCTCTCTCTCAAAATAAATAAACATTTTTTTAAGTTCATTCCATTTTATTTCTGTGTAGTAGTCCATTGTATAAATATATATTACTGTTTACTTATATATTCATTTATTGATGGGGCACCTACACTGTTTCCTGTATTTGTTATGAATACAGCTGCTGTTCTTGTATAAGTAATTTTTTAATTAAAAAAATTTTTTAGTTACAAAATAATACAAATGGTGCTTACCCTCCCTATTTTCCAGGATCGAATTGTGGGACTTAAATCTTTCTATCCCAAAGCACATTAGAATTGTTTGAAATGTTTTATCAGGGAAAAGTAATTAAAAGAGTACATAACAATATAGAGACTATTTTAATGAACCCTCCAACTCAACACGAGCTTCAACTATTATCCATTCCTGGTCATTTTTTCATCCAGGCCTTAGCCACTGGCTGCTCCCTTATATTAAGACAAATCCCAACCATCATGCTATTTCATCTATAAATATTTAGTATGTATGTAGAAGTATAAGAACACTTTTCAAAATTAAACATGACCACAGTACAATTAGAACACCTAAAGGATTAACAGTAAGTCTAAGTATCATCCAAAATCCAATCAGTATTCAGATTACCCCATATGCTCTGTCCAGCATGTTTGTTCAAATCAGGCCTCAAATAAGGTCCATATGTTGCAATTGGTTGCAGAAGTTCTTAAATCTCTTTTAATCCATAGGTAGAGCCAGCTTCAAGTTGTGCAACCAATGCAGTCACACAGGGCCTGACACTTAGGTGCATCCCACACTTGGGGTTTAATGCTCTGCAATAACTGTCTAGGATAGCTGTAAATCTGTCCTTGAATTTCTGTTCTGTAGGTGAAGTACAATGGGGACAATGGGGCATGTGCCTGGGGCTTGGAGCCTCAGCTCACCCGCAGGTCCACTTCCTGCAGCCTCCTCATTTTCTAGGGATGGGTTCTGAGAGTGGCTGATTCTGCCACTCACCAAAGGTAGCCACACTGCCATGCATTCCAAAAGTGGCTTGCTGCCCACCCCCTTCCAAGACCCAGATACATAACACATCCCAGGGGATTGCCCATTCCCTGTGGGTTAGGCAGGGGGTACCGGGTGGAAGGAGATGGCCAGCTGGACACCACCCCCGCCCCCCTGTTGTGGGGCACAATGTGTTGGTCCAGAGACCAGCAGGAGGGGCAACCCAAGAGCTGGCTTGGCCTTGCCTGTTCCAATGCACGCATCAAGTCACAGGGCAGGTCCCTGGGCACCTGTGAGGGGCTGCAAGGCCCTAGAGAATGTCCTTGCCTAAGGGAGCATGAGGTTAAACAGCAAATGAAAAACCACCATGAAAGGTCAAGAGACAGATTACTGAAGACAGGAAAGAGATTAATATTTTATACCTTTATCCTGCTATTTGAAAAAGGAGACACCACTTTCATTTTACACCAGGCCATGAAAATTATTTATGCAGCTTGTCTTGTCAATTGGATAGGCTCTAATCTCTCTCCTTTCAATTTACACATTGTTGAAGAGTTTAAGTCATCCTGTAGATGCCAGTTGCATCCCTATGGAATTGTTTCACATGTTCCTGTCCTCCATATTTCATATAATTGATAGATATGAAGACTTGATTACATTTAGATTAAAAAAAAATTTTTTTTTTGTTTATTTATTTTTGGAGGAGAGAAAGAGCATGAGCAGGGGAGGTGCAGAGAGACAGGGAGACACAGAATCCAAAGCAGGCTCCAGGCTCTGAGCTCTCAGCTCATAGCCTGATGTGGGCTTGAACTCAGGAGCTGTGAGATCATGACTTGAGCTGAAGTCGGACACTTAACCAACTGAGTCACCCAGGCACCCCATAGATTTAGATTTTATAGAATACTTCATAATTTGTAATTTTAATAATGCTTTATAATTTTATTTTTTAAAAGTAATCTCTATACCCATTGTGGGGCTAGAACTCACAACTCAGAGATCAAGAGTGTAATACTCCACTAATTGAGCCAGCTAGGCACCCCACTAATGCTTCATAATTTTAAAGAAAGCTTCATAATTTTTAATGCTGTATAGTTTTTTGTTAATGTTTATTTATTTTGAGAAAGAGAGAGCATGAGCAGGAGGAGGCAGAGAGAGGGAATCCCAAGCAGGCTCCATACCCAGCACAGAGATCAACGTGAGGCTCAATCCCACAAGCCTGAGATCATACCTCAGCCAAAATCAAGAGTCACATGCTTAACTGACTGAATGACCCAGGTACCCCACACTTTCTTATTCTAAGAGCATGTGAGCATAATATAAGGTGTGATACACACAATGTGTTACAAAGAACCCTGAAATGCCAGCTCAAGAATGACCTCCAGGAAAGAGTAAAAGAACTAAAATCCCTAAGATCTAGTTTCCTGCGTTTCCTCCGCAGAACTACTCAAGCCAAACATAATTTTGAAGACCAGTAAAATAAAATCTTCCTAAAATGCTTGAGAAGGGACTATAAATTCCAGGGTTCAGTGGACCAAATTCCTGCAGGTAAATCTTGACTCTATCTTCTATTCTACTCAGGTGGTTTTCTTCCTTCCTTCCTTTTTTTCCCTTCCTTCCTTCCTTCCTTCCTTCCTTCCTTCCTTCCTTCCTTCCT
>NW_024412403.1:49978221-49995978 GCF_014898765.1 Herpailurus yagouaroundi | reverse complement strand
CCTTCCTTCCTTCCTTCCTTCCTTCCTTCCTTCCTTCCTTCCTTCCTTCCTTCCTTCCTCAAACATTTGTTTAACCAGCATCGATTTAAAACAAAGAGAGATGTATGAATGTCAGAGTTGACTAAATTCATCAAGCCACGGAAGCTTGAGGCATCCATCTGCCCGTCATCTAGTTAGATAATCCTCCAAGTATATCAGGTATTCTGAAAATCTGGTCAGAGTTGGTCAGGCTGTCAAATTCCTCCTCTTTGCTTTTCAATTCCATGCTGATTTCTATTTACTCATTCTTTTCTCTTTTTTAAGATTTTATTTTTAAGTAATCTCTATAGCCAATGTGGGGTTCAAACTCACAATCCCGAGATCAAGAGCCGGATGCTCCACCAACTGAGCCAGCCAGGCGCTATTAACTCATTCTTAAGACTGGTTTCAACAAAACTACAGCTTTCTTTTTGTTTGTTTACTTACGAGAGAGAGAGAGAGAGAGAGAGAGAGAGAGAGAGAGAGAGAGAGAGAGAGAGAACAAGCAGGGGAGGAACAGAGAGAGGGAGACACAGAATCCAAAACAGGCTCCATACTCTGAGTTGTAAGTGCAGAGCTCAAGGTGGGGCTCGAACTCAGGAACCGCGGATCGTGACCTGAGCCAAAGTCCCACCCTTAACCGACTGAGCCACCTAGGCACCAGTAACCACAGCTTTTTTTTTTTTTTAATTTTTAAAATTTTTTTATTTTTGAGAGAAACCGAGTATGACCGGGAAGGGGCAGAGCGAGAGGGAGACCCAGAATCCGAAGCAGGCTCCAGGCTCTGAGCTGTCAGCACAGAGATGGGCACAGGGCTCGAACCCACGAACTGTGACATCATGACCTGAGCCGAAGTCGGATGCTTAACCGCCTGAGCCACCCGGGCGTCCCACTACAGCTTTCTTAACATCAGTCAGCCACTTCACTGGACTTTGCAAATTTTTTCCACTACCTAGTTACCGATCCCTTTAGAGTGAGCGGCTTGTGTAGGTAGCATAGACCAATCATTACATTTTTGTTTCCTAGTCAAGTACTCCAACACTCAATTCAAGGATTGTCTCTTGCCACTCCCCATCATATGCTAGTTTCTAGCCACAGAAGGGCTCAAGCAATTGAGGCACTGATCCTCCCAGTGGGCTTGGCTAGAGCTCCCTTTTCCAAGCCTCCAGGCAAGGGCTTTGCCCTTCTCTGTGCAACTGCCAGCCGGCCCCTGGGCTGCAATAGACAGAAATAGAAACCTAGCTCTTCCAAGACAGGCAGTTGTCATTTTGCAATGCTTCAGCCCTTATAATAGGGATTTTGTAAACTGAATAAACTAATATATGTAAATACTTTAGCACAATTCCTGGCACAGAAAGAGAACTCAGTGAATGTTAATTATAATTAATGCAAGGGGGCATCATATACAATTTGATTAGCAAGGCGTGGGAGACAGTTCAGATGTCACTACTGTTTTGCAAATGGTGAAATTATTAAACTTTAATTTTGTTGGTCGAGATAATGGGCCAACACGGAAGGCAAAATGTGACTTTAAGTTTTACCTGGGAGTATTATCTGCAAGTCACTAAAACTATAAAATGTAGAGTTCACATTCTGTGCAGCAGGACGATGACTCTAGGACACCTGACCGTAGAAGAGACAGGAAGATTCGGAAACCAACCGCCAGCCTAAGTGACGTTTACTTCCTGGCTCACAGAACCCGCTCAGCCTCCAGAGTAAGGAGGGGGCGGAGAACACCCAGATCAGTCTCTCCGGGAGGTAGACGTCATCACCAAGCGCCGGGGTCAGGGACGGGAATTGGGGGAGGAGATTGCCTCACTGCCTTATAAGGCTTCTTCCCATGATCCTCTCTTTCTCTTCACCATCTTTCCGTCTTCCCGGCTGCCGCAGCCATGAAGTGAGTGAAAGTCTTAGGTCCCAATCTGCTTCCATCGTCGGGCAGAGCACCTCTCCTGCACTCTGGGTTTGGCTTCTCCTCGCCGTAGACACCCTCTCTAATGGGCTTTTGCTTTTTGTTAACAGGGTCGAGCTGTGCAGTTTCAGTGGGTACAAGATTTACCCTGGACATGGGAGGCGCTACGCCAGGACCGACGGGAAGGTGAAGGGCCGCGTCGCCTAAACGTAGCTTGTGCTCCTTAGAGAGACCGGTCTAATTCAGTCTGAGCGTGTTCATTTACCACATCTTTCTTGGTCCCTGGAAGGCTTGTTTCCGGTACCCTGTGTGCTGTGGTTGTTAGGATCAGAAACCTGTAGGTGAACCGTTTTTGAGGTTTGATTTAGTGTGAGGTCGGAAATTAAGAGTTGGGGTTACTTAAATGCCCCAGGAAATGGACCATCAAAGTATCTCGCTATTTTTCGGGCACCGATGCCTCCTGGAGTTTGATTACCCCAACCTTTCCTGCGGAATGAGCTTAAGTTTCCCCGCTCTGTGTACAAGACGGGACGGAACTCGAAGGCCTCGGTGGTGCCCACCTGTGCCAGTTGTGTGACACAAGCCTTTTGGGCTCGGCGGGCCAAATGAGGGGACAGAACTTGAAAATTAAGAGTTTTGGGGGGGAAAAAAAAGTTTTGAGCTCAGCTTTCTGCCTTGTTTAGTTAAGTAGGTAACTACTTTGAACTTGTTACTACTACAGGTTTTCCAGTTTCTTAATGCAAAATGCGAGTCGGCATTCCTTTCCAAGAGGAATCCTCGGCAGATAAATTGGACTGTCCTCTACAGAAGAAAGCACAAAAAGGGACAGTCGGTAAGTAAAATGCACTTTCAATGTTGGGGGTGTGGTGGGGCTCTTAAGTTTAAACTCTCTAAGCATCAGTTGCCGCTCCGTAAAATTATGGTAAGTGGGACAGTATGTGAAAGCGCTCCTAAGCTGTACAGCATCAAACAGTGAAGTGAACATGACTGATGAAAACAGTGTCTCCTTATATACCTTAGGCTCACAGTAATGCCGAGTTGAAATTTGAAATGTTGCCTGGCCAGAATCTGATACGTTATGCATAGTTGGGTTATAGAGCACCACGGAAGTATTTAAGGGGGTTCCACTGGGTAGAAATTACTTAGGGGAACTTGGTTGTGAATATGTCTGTAGGATTAGTTCTGAAAGACATCAGTGGAGTCTTATAGCATACTATTTTGTTCTCATGACTGAAGGCTTCTTGAAGTGCTTTTTTGGAGTGATGGAATTTTTTGAGGAAGGTTTGAGTGCCATGGCAGTAAGGATAGTATTTCAGGACACTTGGAATATTTCCTGACACCTCCAGGATTAATGGCATCACTAGGTGTTGTGTGAATTTAGAAGGAAAAACTTACTTCTAACTTAATTTGAAAGTAGACTTGACACACCCATTAGGATAGTCATGATTTCAAGGGGTGGGGCGCGGGGATTACCAGTGTGGCTGAGAATGTGGAGAAATTGGAACCCTTGTGCATTGCTGAATTTAGGATGCTGCAAGCACTGTGGAAATGGCTTGGCAGTTTCTTAAAAAGTTAAATGGAACTGTGTCCAGCATCTACACCTCTAGGAACGTACCCAGGAGAATCGTAAGCAGGAATTTAACACAGATGACTTCTACGCTAATGTTCATAGCGCTATTATTCACAGCAGCCAAAAGATGGAAACAGCCCAAATGACCTATCAGTGGGTGAATGGATAACAAAATGTTACATAAATACAATGGAATATTATTCAGCCTTAACAGGCTGGCAAACAGCCAATATGGATAAACCTTGAAGAAGTTATGCAAAGTAAAGCCAGACATAGAAGGACAAATATCATATGATTACACCTTTATGAGGTATCTGTAATGGCAAATTCATAAAGACAAAGTAGAGGTTACCAGAGGCTGGGCAGGGGGAGGGAAGAATGTGGGGTTATTATTTAATGGGCTTGCGGTTTGGAAAGATGAAAAAATTAGATGGATAGCGGTGGTGGTTGCAGAAAATAGTGAATATATTTAATGCCAATGAATTATATACTTAAAAAATGCTTTAAAACGGTCAATGTAATGTTAATGTATCTTTTATTAGCAAAAGTTTGAATTTTACAGTTTCAATTCCTGGACATTCCCTAAGACTTGGTAGCTTTCCTGTCATAAATCATTTTCCAATTGACTTTTTTTTCAGTGACAGTACTTTAAGTAAAAACAAAATAGGTGAGTTGAGGTTTGGTAATTTTTTTCTAGAAGTAAATTCTTTAACATAAACAGTCGTATTAAAATCACTTTTGAGGTAAGTACTCTCCAGCCAACTTCATTAATTTGACTTTGTCTTTTTAAAATAGTAAAAAATGGCCAGGATTTGCAAGAGATCATTTAATCAGTCTATAATTGGAAAACTTACCTGCATATTGCAGTATTTTACACATAGATATTTTTTATATATTTTCAAATGATTGCATGAATTATTTTTTTGTTGAATATTGCTATGATCTGAATGTATACTCCTAAAATTCATATGTTGAAACCTAACTGCCAAGGTGATGATACTAAAGGTGAGAACTTTGGGAGGCTCTGCCATCAGGAATGGCACTAGTGCTCTTATAAAAATGCCCAAGAGCGCTCTCTTGCTCCCTTCAACATGTGGTGATATAGCTACAATAGGAAGAGGGTCCTCACATGACCATGCTGGAATCCTGACTTCAGTCTCTAGAACTGTTGGAAATTTGTTGTTATCAGCTACTCAGTCTGATATTTAGTTGTATCAGCCCTAGCATACTAAAATACAAATCTTAATTGTTTCCCCCATATCCATGAACAAGATTTATAAGTGTGCTTCCATCTTTTTGTTTCATAGGAAGAAATTCAAAAGAAAAGAACCCGCCGTGCAGTCAAATTCCAGAGGGCCATCACTGGTGCATCTCTTGCTGATATAATGGCCAAGAGGAATCAGAAACCTGAAGTTAGGAAGGCTCAACGAGAACAAGCCATCAGGTAAGGAAGTCTTTGTTATGAGCATTTCAGCTATTGGGATGAATTGTAGGTTATGACTGAATTTATAGGCATAGGGATCTAATCTGATGTTTTGTGTTTTGATACTTGAATCTATATTGAAATTGTCAGTCCTAAATATTGAGGTTTAGTAATACAGAAGCTTATAGTGTATGCTTAATGATTTGTTGAAATTCTATATGCAAATAAGGCTGCTGTACAATTTCTAATCTATGTTAAGCTGACTTGGTTAATATTTACTGACAAACTCTTTGGATTTATCCTACGAATAATTGCAGGTGGGGAAGGAAAGTGATAATCTGCTTTCCCCAAACACTCTAGCTCCTTGTTAATCTGCTTTCTTAAGGAGTAAAGCACTTTGCCTTAAGTTATTTTTAACCCCACAGGGCTGCCAAGGAAGCAAAAAAGGCTAAGCAAGCATCTAAAAAGACCGCAATGGCTGCTGCTAAGGTAATTGTGAGATTGTCTTGGATTTCTTATTTAAAATAACAGGAGGAGGGGCCCTGATTGGCTCAATCATTAGAGCATGTGACTCTGGATCTTGGGATTGAGTTCAAGCCCCACATGGGGCATAGAAATTACTTAAAAATAAAATTTTTAAAAAATAATACTAAAGTCACACAAGAAAATTTACTTTTTAATCCAAATTGTGGTTAATGAAAGTTTCAAGGTGTTTTGTTGTTGTTAAGTTTATTCCTTTTGAAAGAGAGGGAAAATCTCAGGCTCTGTGCTGCCATTGCAGAGCCCAACTCAGGGCTTAAATGCATGAAACTGAGCCGAAACCAAGAGATACCCAACTGACTTGAGTCACCCAGGTGCCCTGAGAGTTTCAAGTTTTTAAGGAATTTAGTGCAAGGACCCAATCAAAATGATGTTCCTAACTGGTTTCCTGGGTGGTTGATTCAGAGCTCCCTCTGCCAGAGCCAAATGAAGTCTGTTGGTACCAGAAATTGGGGAAGGGGAAAATAAAGGTGGCTTTTGTTGTTAAAGTTTATTTTGAAAAGCTTTAAATAATAGTGCAGAGTTTGCCCAGCTTTTCTCAATGTTATCAGTTTCAATAACCATAGTAAAATTTTCAAAACCATTGGTTTTAGAGAACTAGTAGTGTCCTTTTTCTGTTCTTAAGACACAGTTCAGGATCCCATACTGCATTTAGTTGTGTGTCCTCACTTAACTCCTCCAATCTGTGACAGTATCTTTGTTTTTCATTTACATATCCTATAGAGGTAGACTTCTAACTTTTCATGGGGAGGCTGGCTCTTAAGAGTAATAGGAATGCAGTTAAATAATAAGAAAAGCAATCTAGGATACATAGAGAATCTGGACATAAGTGATTGAAAAACTTGTATGGAATAATGTCGCATGTTAATCTTTTTACAGGCTCCTACGAAGGCAGCACCTAAGCAAAAGATTGTGAAGCCTGTGAAGGTTTCTGCACCCCGAGTTGGTGGAAAACGCTAAGTTCGCAGATCAGATTTTTAAATAAATATCTGACTATAACTAGATTGTGGTGGATTTTTTTACTATAAAAACAGGTAGGGGCTCCTGGGTGGCTCAGTTGGTTAAGTGTCATGTCAGACTTTGGCTTAGGTCATGATCTCCATGGTTCATGAATTGGAGCCCTGAGTCAGGCTCTGTCCTGACGGCTTGGAGCCTGGAGTTTGCTTTGGATTCTCCCTCTCCTCCCTCTCCCTGTCCCTCCCCCCCCCCCCCGTCTCTCTCAAAAAATTTTTTATTAACAAAACAGGCATATTGTGCCTACATAGTAATAGCTGAACTATAGAGTTAAGAATTTGAGAACTAGGTTTTTTTTTAATACAATGTTTTTTAAATGTTTATTTTCAGAGAGTGCAGGCATGTGAGTGAGGGAGGGGCAGAGAGGATTCTAAGCAGTCTTTGTGTTGGTGCGTGTCTGTGTGTGTCAGCACATAGCCTGACAAGGGGCTCAACCTCAGGAATCATGAGATCATGACTGGAGCCGAAATCGAGTTGGAAGCTTACCCGACTGAGCCACCCAGGTTCCCCAAAAGTAAATCTTTTCAATGAATTTCTGTTGAGTTACTCTTCCATGGTAAACATTTATTTTATATTGGTTTTGCCCTTCACCTATTACCATCAGTTGATAGCTGAATTGAAAGTGCATAAAACTTGGGGCACCTGGGTAGCTCAGTCCCTTAAGCCTGCAACTTCACTTAAACCTGCAACTCAATCTCAGATCTTGATCTCAAGGCCATGAGCTCAAGTCTAGTGTTGGGCTCTACGAGGGAGTTGGAAGTCTACTTTATTATTATTTTTTAGTTTATTGTCAAATTGGCTTACATACAACATCCAGTGCTCATCCCAACAAGTGCCCTCCTCAGTGCCCATCACCCACTTTCCCCCACCTCCCATCAACCCTCCATTTGTTCTCTATATTTGAGTCTCTTATGGTTTGCCTCCTTCCCTCTCTGTTTTTCCCCCTTCCCTTCCCCCATGGACTTATGTTAAGTTTCTCAAGATCCACATGAGTGAAAACATATCTTTCTGCGACTGACACTTAGCATAATACCCAGCATAATACCCTCCAGTTCCATAGCTGCAAACGGTATGATTATGTCTCCTCTCTCTGCCCTTCGCCGCTTGCACTCACATTCTCTCAAAAATGAACATTAAAAAAAAAGTACTTAAAACTTCAACTGTACTCGTAAGCTGCTTTTTTTTTTTTTTTTTCAACGTTTTTTATTTATTTTTGGGACAGAGAGAGACAGAGCATGAACAGGGGAGGGGCAGAGAGAGAGGGAGACACAGAATCAGAAACAGGCTCCAGGCTCTGAGCCATCAGCCCAGAGCCCGACGCGGGGCTCGAACTCACGGACTGCGAGATCGTGACCTGGCTGAAGGCGGACGCTTAACCGACTGCACCACTCAGGCGCCCCTACCACTCATTTTTTCCAGAAATAAGTTTGAATGAAGAGTACAACTTTGTTAGCACGTGAATATGCTTACAAATTCCCAAGGTGGTTTGTTGAGCTGGGAATTAGAGCCATGTTAAAATTGCAAGAAAAACCAGTAGCCTGCTGATACTCTAGATAATGTGTGTGTAAAATGTGACAAGGAAGAGTAATTTATGTTAATAGGCTTGTACTTCTGGCATCTGGGTGGCTCAAGTCAGTTAAGTGTCAGACTTCGCTCAGGTCATTATCTCACCCTTTGTGAGACTGTGATGACAGCTCCAAGTCTGCGTTGGATTCTCGGTCTCCCTCTCTCTTTGCCTCTCCCCCACTCGTGCTCATCCTCTCAAAAGTAACTAGGGGCGCCTGAGTGGCTCAGTGAGTTAAGTGTCTACTTCAGCTCAGGTCATGAACTCTAGTGAGTTCAAGCCCCACGTGGGGCTCTGTGCTGACAGCTCAGAGCCTGGAGCCTGCTTTGGAATCAATCTATGTCTCCCTCTCTGTTCCTACACCACTTGCACTTTGTCTCTCTCAAAAATATTGAAAAAATTTTTTTAAAAAGTAAAAAATAAATCCTGTTATGTGCCACTGCCAAGTTGGAAAGCTACAAGTCGCATCCTCATTTGAGAAACATGCTTTTACATATAGAAATACTAGGTGAAGGTAAAAATCAGACCTCAGCATTCCTCCCCCCATCCCCTCCATGCTATCCAAAGTGATAGAATTATTCTGTCTAGTGCATGTTAAATTCAAGCATTGTTCTGGGTGTTAGGAATAAATAAAATAGCCCTTTTGGGGGACTTGAAAACTAAAATTCTAACATCAATTTAAGAAATGTGCAAATCCACTGGCTCTTGCTTAGAAATCTCTAAGGTTTTGCTTGGAAATTTTTTTCATTTATTTGTAATTTTTTTTTTCTGAAACAAAAAGGAAAATAAGACCATTATTTAGCTGTGAACAAGGAAACTTAACCAACGAAACTACCCAACTTGAGTTCAGAGCTACATTCCTAATTTTGGGATACAGGAAAAAAATGTCCTTTTAAATCACTGCTTTTCTGGCTTACATGGCTTAAGGTGAAACTGTCAATTCTGATTACCCTTGATTCCTGGGTAGCCTGCAACCCAGGAGGAACTAGAAATAAATAGTAAATACCTGTCTAGAAGGGTGGCAAGTTTAGCTTTTCTCAGGAAGACAATTAGTCCACCTGTAAAACCTTTTCTCCACATTGGCCCAAAGGCAATTCAAGTACAGTGGCTTCTAAATGCTTTTCACAGGTTGTTTTGGCAGAAACTGAATTGGGTAATTTAAGTTTTTCTCCGCTTCCACAACTTTTTAAATCTATTTTAAGTTAGTTTTTTTTTTTTTTTGTTTTTTAAAGAGCTGCAGCTATCTTAATGTTTATTTTTGAGAGAGAGAGACAGAGCATGAGTGGTGGAGGGACAGAGAGAAGAGAATCCAAAAAAGTCTCCAGGCTCTGAGGTGTCTGTCAGCACAGAGCCCAAGGTGGGGCTTGAACTAATGAATAGACCATGAAAACATGACATGAACCGAAACCAGCTGCTTAACCAACTGAGCCACGCAGGTGCCCCTTAAATTTAGTTTTAAAGGAAGTCGATTTCACAGTATAAGAGTGATGGTGCTGGTCCAGCACAGTTCATGGAGGGTTGATTTGGGTATCTGCTTTGGGTGGCCCACTCCAAAGAGCGGAGAGGACGCATCTCTACCTTCTAATTCCTCTTCCTTTCCCCAGCTGTCTCAGTCTGGGTTGAGTGACCCTAAGTAAATACCTGGTCTGCTTGTTATGTCTTTCCTATATATGTCTGGGAGCTCAGGTACCTACAGCCAGAATCTTATTCAAGGATGCTGCCTCAAGTATCTAAGCCACCTGTCAATTCCCGCAACCTCAACCGCAAGTACCGCAGAGATTGGTTGCCATCCTATTTTTTGAGCCCAGTGCATTCACCTGTTTACCTCTTAACATGTCTCCGCAGGGTCAGAGAGCCTGACCCAGCGACTGCAGACTCCAGGCTGGGGGCAGAGGGGGAGGGTTGACCTGGAACTAGCAAAGCACTGTCAATGCCAGACCCCAGTTGTCGAGTAGGATGTTCTGGGCCTGTAGTCTTGTCTGCGCTGCAGATTCAACCAACGGATGGGTGGTGGCATGGGCCATTGCTCCGGCCTACCCGCTAAAGATGTGAAACAGGACCCGCACTGTACGCTGGAAGATGCATTTCAGGTCGCCTTGGTCTTTTATGCATTCGGTAAATGTTGGGTGTAAAATGGAGAATCCCCCCCCCCCCAGCTTATGTAAAAATACATGCAAATGAAGCTGTAAGAGTGCTATCTACTCATTGCCAACATCATTACCTTCAAATATAGAAAACTGCCCCTATGTTAGACGGTCATTCGAGGAAAATCCCGACAGTTCCATGGCTGATTTGGAGCCAACACTTTAAGTCTGGAAATTATAATTCTTATCACCGAAGGACTCAGATTTCAAACGTTTACCTGTAAAATAAATTTACATGTGAATTCGGCTATCTTTGGTCTTGTGTCCATAGGCTTACATTTTACTAAGATCCTCAAAATCTTATGCTTTTACGTTGTTGGGGGGTCTCAGAAGGTAATCGGGGTAAAAAAAAAAAACCAGACTCCTCCACACCTTGGTGTATATCCGACGGGAAATCAACAGCCCACCAACTCCCACACGTGCTCAGAGCAAGGGAAAGAAGGAAAAAATGAAAAGGGAAACTGCCAGGACTCAAGATGTCTGCTCAAAGCAGTCTTCGGTCTCGAAGGAAAGGCCTACCCTCTTCCAAAATGTCCGCCCGCAGTCCTGACGTCACCCGGATGGCTTCATCAATCCAGAAAGCCTGTGCGCTCCAATCAGGACTCAGTCCCCTCACCCACTGCCTTTGATCACGTCACTTCCGGTGGTGCAGCAGCCATTTTGTCAGTCGCCAGCGGATCCCGCGCGCTGGAGAAGTGCAGTTCCCCCTGGTTACCAACTCGTCGGTTCTGCCTTTGCGCTGCAGGCGCCGTCGAATAGCACTCACCACAGATACAGCCATTCCTCCCTACAGTGCCGCCGCCGCTGTTGCATCCGTCCGGAGCTAGTGCGCTGTCTTCCTCCCCCACCACTGACAGGCGCCCTTAGGGAGCCGCCGTCAGAGATGTCAAGCGAGGAAAGCTACCGGGCCATTCTTCGCTACCTGACAAACGAGCGTGAGCCGTATGCTCCGGGCACGGAGGGCAATGTCAAGCGTAAAATCCGCAAAGCGGCCGCCTGCTATGTGGTGCGCGGTGGGACCTTGTACTACCAGCGGCGGCAGCGGCACCGCAAGACCTTCGCGGAGCTGGAGGTAGTGCTGCAGCCCGAGCGGCGCCGGGGGCTCATCGAGGCGGCGCACCTGGGCCCGGGCGGCACTCACCACACCCGGCATCAGACCTGGCACGACTTGTCCAAGACTTACTGGTGGCGAGGTAGGACCTCGCCCGTGGCGAGGGGGCGGGCGGCGGCCTGTTGTCCAGGCAAGGCCCGCTGGCGGAGGCGGGCTTGCTTGCGCACGAGCGAGTTGGAGGGTCCTAGACGCCCCTCGCCCACCCAGCCGGCGCTCGCGGCGGAGCGGCTGCCAGGCGGAGCCGAGAGGGTGGGGGACGCGAAAGGAGCCGCACTTCCCACAGGAAGGAGGCCGGGGAAGCTGGGGGCGGGCCCTGGCCCGGGGTGGGGCGAAGGGGGCTTCCCCGGGGGCCGGGCCAGCCGCCGGGAGGGGCCCGGTCGTGCGGGCTGCGGCAGGCCCGCCTCCTTCGGCGGTGCTGGAGGCGGTGGCTCCTGCCCTCCCGGACGCTCCAGGGCGGCGATCGAGCGGAGCTACGTCTGTGCCTTTTAAAATCTTGTTTCTGCTGATAGTCTGGGGAAGGGACAGTCTGTTCCAAGCCTGGGCTGCTTGCTTCAGCCGTTTGAGCTAGGATTTGGGCCTGCGGGTTTGAGGTTCTCTGGAACTGCTTGCCCGTATTCTTCGAATTGTGCTACTGCGGCGTAAATAAGCAATAATGCGATCACACAGCTCGTGCAGAGCTGATCTGAAATGACTATGGAAATAACTGTCTTCAGCTTCGATTTTAGGGCAAGAATTCAATGTGAATAGCAGATGCCTTTCATTCTGAATGTTTTCATTTTCTTCCCTTTGATACTGTAGAAAGCGCTTTGGAAACTGAGGCACTATGTACACTCCTGAAAGATAAGGTTACTGTGGTTGTAACAGGAAATACTGCTTTTAAGTTTCTTGCCTGCTTGGGAACCAGGTTAAGGAATGAGGGCAAGGGTCTTTGGCTTCTTTCCCGCCCTCATCCTCCACAAATTTGATTTACATTCAAACTGTTCACTTGGAATTAGTGGAAGTTTGCAGGCCCTTAGGAGAGGTTTTGTAAGGAAGGATTCTGCCCTTCAGTCTCCTTATGGCTCAGGAGAAATTAACAGTCTGGGTTGCTTATCCGTGATTAAAGAAATTCGACTACCGACTAATTTCTGAAGTTCTTTTCAGTTCCTGAACTTTGTCATCAAGCCTATTAATTCACAAACTATTGGGTAGTCCTTCCTTTTGTTCCTTAAAGAGTTCTTGTGTGTTTTCAAAAAACGATCCAGCTCTGTTGTTTGCTTAAATGCGTTCTCTTAATTTATTTTTTATTTTAAACCAATATTTGAATTAAATTCCTCTAAAGGGACAGAAGTGTGAAAGGTGAATACGGAGTAATTGCTGCCTTTTGTTAAAACTGATTTGGTCAGGCAATTGTTTTCCTGAGCAAATGTCTTATGTTTAATACTTTATGACATGTTGGCGCGCCTGGCTGGCTCAGTGGTTAGATCTTGTGACTCTTGATCTTGGGGTGGTGAGTTTCAGTCCCACTGTGGGTGTAGAGATTACTTTTAAAAAAATAATTAAAAAATACTTTATGACATGTTAAAAATTAAAATATAACTAAGTATCATTGATCAGACTTGTACATGCAGGCATAGTCTGAGCTCTTAATTTGTTTTCGTTTAATCTTGATAAAATCGTGTAAGGTGGAAATATTTATCTCTGTTTCAGCCATGAGAAAACTAAAAGCATCAGGTGGTTATATAGGTCAGAGGTCACACAGCTGACCTTTGTGATTTCATGCTCTTAACCACTATTATAAGGTGCTGTAACGGTTTAGTGTTAAGAATTTTCATTCCCTAAACTTATTATCTGTGAATGATATTGAATGCAGTTTGGTTGGGGGGGGGGGGGGTTGTTTGAGTTTTTTGGTGTGCAGTGTCTTAAAAGACAAAAATTTTTAAAAATGAGACCATGTTTATGTTTAATTTAAAAATGAAAGAGATACATTTGTGGTTTGTCTACATTTGTAGAACTTAAGAGGCATTAAATGACTAGAACTGTTATTCTTGAAGTACCACACGTCAGTAGAGTAGTGAACCCCTGGCAAGGGAGGCCCTGAGATCCTTTCAGAAGATCCACAAAGGCAAAATTATTTTCATGATAATTCCAAGGCATTATTTGCTTTTTTTTCTAGTTTTCCAAGTATACGGTGGAGTTTTCCAGAGGCTATGTGACATGTCATATATGGCAATAAGTTGATTGCAGAAGCATATATGATAATCTGTCTTCTGTTAAGCCACACATTAAAAAGATTTTCAAAAATGTAAAGCAGTACCCCTCTTCTCACTATTTTTATGAAAATAGTGATTTTTTCATAAAATGCTATTTTGTTGACATGTAATGACTTTTTGTTATTTGATGATCTCATTATTTTTATTATTTTAGTCGTTCCTCCTTTCAAATAAGAATGTGGGGCACTTGGCTGTTGCAGTCCATAGAGCGTACAACTCTTGGTTGTGAATTCAAGCCCCACGTTAGGCATAAAGCTTACTTAAAAATAATAATAATAATAAAATAATTCATAATCATCAGAGAAGTTTGCTCTCAGTTATTAACTATTCATTTTATTTTTTTTAAAGTAGCTATTCATATTGATTCTTAGTACGTTAACACTTTGGTTGCTTCCTTGTTTATGTGTAAGATATATATATAATACAAAGCCATTGTAGACTATTTACCTGAAAGCTATTAAGAATTGATCAATGTAAGTGCCAAACAAACTGTTTCAGAGTCATAAGTTGTATCAAGGACAGTTTAATGAGATTCATAATTTATTTTGGTTTTTTTTTTTTTGAAATGCTGCTATCATAAGATATATTCTAGTGCTCAGGCAAGTTTGTAGCAATTTTCCTCCTTTGAGTACAGTTGAGAAACTGTGGTTCATGCCTAGAAGTTTACATATAACAAATTTCAGAATGTAAAATGTTAATAATTATTCTCAATGCCCCTCCCCCCCCCCCCCACACACATAAACCTCTTATTTCATCTTGTATTGAAGTCTGTGCTGGAGTTTCAAAATGATTCTCTTCCCTGCCTCCATCAGATGCTGATGCTAGGTATCTACAGTGAAATGCTTCCAGAATGTAAAGAAAGAATTAAATTAGGAGGGGGAAACAAAGATTAAACTGGCCAAAAAAAAAAAAAAAGTTAGCTACCTGTAGAAGTCCCTACCCCAAGAACTGATTTTTGTTTTAGAATAATGGGATAAATGGATGCTGTTGTTAGGGAGCCTAGAAGAGGTTGTAATCTCCAGAAAATCCACCAAAAACTGGGTCTTTATAACCATAACTAACCACCTGTAACCTCTTTGAAGAAAACAAAACAGAAGAATTCATACGCATGTAACCAGAAATGGGAGCCCCTGAACTGGGGTGGTCATTGTATCCAAAAATGATAGGGACGGAAGCTCTTGAAGAGCTGATAGGAGCAAAATTGTTCATTTTGGCAAATAGATCTCTGAAGCATTGGTTCTTGACCCAGGAACGATTTTGCTTCCCAGGAGATGTCTGGCTATGTCTGGAGACAGTTTTGGTTGTCATAACTCGTGGTGGTGGTTGAGGGGTTGCTATCCACATCTAGTTGGGTAGAGGGTAGGAATGCTTCTAAACGTGATACAGTAAGAATGGACAGGACAGCCCTCTACACCCCTCCCGCCACCAGCAAGAATCATCTGGCCCAAAATGTCAACACTGCTGAAGTTGAGAAACCCTGCCCTAGGGTAAGAAACTGTTCCTCAAATTGTTTTATTAGAGGACTACCCACTAAAGTCTTTTTTTGTTTTGATTCTGTGCTCAGTGAAGAATCTTTCAATGGTAATCTTGATGTTTTATGTGGGGTTTTTGTTTTTTGCAGTACCAGAGAGGTTGACCAGGGAGTATTACCGTATTTAGCAAACACTTATGTAGTAGTTACTGTGTGTCATATAGTGTTCAAAGTGCTTTATAAATCTTAACATTAATCATAACACCATAGTGTAAGTATCATTACCCCCCATTTTGCAGTCGATGACACATAGGCACAGAGAGGTTTGGCATGGTCACCGAGCTAGTTAGTGGGTTCAGATTTTGCTGCATAAGTAGTTTCAATCCTTTTCAGTAATGTAGTAAATTAATTGTGTTTATATATTGATGTCTTTTTAGTGATTAACTTGAGTCAGTCTTTCAACTTAATCAATTCTGGATGAACTAGAAGTTAGATTTCTGAATCTTTAAAGCTAGATTTAAGATGATCCATCAAAACACTAACACTCAAGGGAGAGGACTTGAATATCAGGTGACTTTTGAGAAAACTGATTATCATACATTAAAATTTTTTCCTGTAGTTTTAATAATTTTCATCCTTTTCAAATGCTTCCTATGTAGTTTTTCCAATACCATTTGAACTTAGCAAGTTTATGGTGTAACCAGAGTTCTGCTATATGCAGAATATACTGAACGATGTAGAATCATAAAATGTTTAGAAATACATCCAAAGTTAATTAGGAAAGCATGCTGCCTTCTTTGTTTACTGTGAAGATGAAAACTTCCTCAGCACTACTTCTTATTCTTTAAGTATTTTTTTATGTTCATTCATTTATTTATTTAAATGTTTATTTTTGAGAGGTGAGAGGGAAAGAGCATGAGCAAGGGAGGGTCAGAGAGAGGGAGACACAGAATCTGAAACAGGCTCCAGGCTCTGAGCTGTCAGCACAGGGCCCAGCACAGGGCTCGAACTCATGAACCATGAGATTATGATCTGAGCTGAAGTTGGACGCTTAACTGACTGAACCACCCAGGGCACCCCTCTAAGTATGTTTTTTTACTTATAAATATGTATTCTCTTACGTGTGTCATTTCCCACTCTTATACCCATTTATTCTTTTTACTGTAGTTGGCCTACAATATATTAGTTTCAGGTGTATAACTTAGCGATTCAACAATTATATACATAATGAATGTTTACCATGATAAGCTTAGGTATCATCTGTTGCCATGGAAAATTATTATTACCATATTATTGACTATATCTCCTATGTTGTACTTTTCATCCCCATGGTTTATTCCATGATTTATTTATAGTTGGAAGTTTGTATTTGTACTCCTTTACTTTTTTTTTAGTTGTGGTAAGATATACATAATATAAAATTTACTGTTTTAAGTGTACAGTTCAGAAGCATTGAGTACATTCACATTGTTGTGTGACCGTCACCACTCTAGAGAAATTTTTTATCACCCCAACCCATTCACTTTTTTTTTTCTTTTGACAAAGAGAATGAACTTTTTTTTTTTTTTAAGTAAGCTTTACGCCCAATGTGGAGCTTAAACCCATGACCCTGAGATCAAAAGTGGCATGCTCTACCAAATGAGCCAGCCAAGCACCTCTTAATTATATGTAAAATATAATTTTACTCTTAATTATTTATGTAATTATATGTAAAATATATATGCATCCAGCCTTTTTATCATTTTTAAAAATCTTCTCACTGTATAGACTTTTATTGACTGTAACATACAGGTATAGACTTTTATTGACTGTAGCATTTTCAGACATTAGAATATATTCTCTAAATACGCACACATAAATGCCTTTTTATGGAAGTTTTATTTAATCCTGACCCAGTATTTTCTGAGTTATGTTCCGGGCAGAGGGGGCGGGGAGTTGGGGGGTGGGGAGGATCTATAAGAAATAAATTTGGCAAATTTCTGTTAAGCAGCTGTCTTCATTGTAGAACTCTTAGAGCTTTGAATGTGATAATACCCATTATGTGTGTATAAAATGCAAATATAATTTTGTGAATTTATTAATCCAGTGTATACTTTTTTAGTAAGTATGGTACATAATACAATTTGAGAAACATTGCTTGAATATTACCCGAAGGTTGAAAGGAACCATGGTATAATTAGACATCTTGAAATTTTTTCAGGAACTTATTATATACCTCTATATCATTTTAGCTAAGTAATGAGCCTTTTCATTTACATTTTACGTGGGGATTGCAGGGGGAGAATTTTCTGCCACAGTGATGGATAAATGTATTCCTGGGTAAGTAGCATAATATACTGAAAATCAGATGGCTTTTGGAGACCCAGTAATGCAGTTTACTAGATGCAACTTGGGACAAGTTTCTTACCTCTTAGGCTTCATTCTTCTCATTTGTAGGATGGAAATTAATTGGTCCTACCTTGTAAGGAGGATGGTGTGCGTAAGCATTCTCCCTGCTCCTCACCCCTGCCCCAACATGCTGAACTAGAAGTTGAAATTCACGATAGGATCTTGTGAGTGGCTTGTGTACAAGCAACTTTTGTTAAGACTGTGTATGCTGTGGGGCACCTGGGTGGCTCAGTCAGTTAAGCTTCTGACTCTTGATTTCTGCTCAGGTCATGATCTCATGGTTCATGAGATAGAATCCTGCATTGGGGTCTGTACTGACAGTGCAGAACCTGCTTGGGATATTCTTTCTC
>NW_024412403.1:49905946-49978121 GCF_014898765.1 Herpailurus yagouaroundi | reverse complement strand
CTCTCTCCCTCTCGCTCTCTGCCCCTCCCCCACTCGTGCTTTTTCTATCAAAATGAAAAAAAAATTACTGTGTTCCTGCTTTGTGCCCAGCATCATGCAAGGACCTAAAAACAAAACAAAACAAAAACTGTTATTTCATACAACCCTAAAATCTCATAGCTTTCAAAAATGAGATTTATTTTACACTCTCATTATGTTGCAATTTCACTCCACCTTTTTTTTTTTTTAATGTTTATTTTTGAGAGAGAGAGAGAGCGTGAGTGGGGGGAGGACAGAGAAAGAGGGAGATACAGAATTCAAAGCAGGCTCCAGACTCTGAGCTGTCAGCACGGAGCTTGATGCGGGGCTCGAACTCACAAACTGTGAGATCAAGACCTGAGCCATAATCAGGCGCTTAACCAACTGAGCCACCCAGGCGCCCCTCCTCCTGTCGTTTTTTATCTGCAATTCAGGCTAAATGATGGCATCCATCTGGAACATGTTATTTGAGAGAGGGGACGAAGATCAGATCACCGATGAGAAACAGGGCCTCTTAAAGCTTTTGCGACATGGCACACGTTATATTTATTTATATTCCATTGACCAAAGCAAATTGCATGGGAAATCCTGATGTTAGTAGGGTGGAGAGGTAATCACGTTATATAACTGTTCACGAAGGTCATATTGGCATTTTCATACAATTTCTATAGCATGAATGAGTTGCAGCTCTCATGGAAATGGGTACTGGTATGTAATCATATGGTGGGGAAGCAAATAACTAGGAATAAGCAAAAATAAGAATGGAAACCATCATCTGTAACCTTACATCTATGAAAACATGCACTTTGCATTCTCAAGAAATCACTTTTACATGCTGTGTGTCCACACATAAGCACTCAAACATATCAGTGTACGTAGATTAAAGAACCAAAAATAATTTTCAAATGACGTAGTATTAAATTCGACTTGTTAATTTTTATTTTTATTCTAGGTATATTAAAGCAAGTGAAAGATTACATTAAACAGTGTAGCAAATGCCAGGAGAAGCTAGATCGGTCCCGTCCAATATCAGATACTTCAGAAATGTTAGAAGAATTGGGACTAGACCTTGAGTCTGGAGAAGAAAGTAATGAATCAGAGGATGATCTGAGCAATTTTACTTCAGCTCCAACTGCAGCCTCCAAGCCTGCAAAAAAGAAGCCAGTGTCCAAACATGAACTTGTATTTGTAAGTAGAACTTTCCATTCAGCTTTAACATTTGTAACTAATGTATTAGGTTTGTAGTCTTCGTGAATTTTTTCTTAAAGTACCAAAACTGCTTGACTGTTGAAAATTTAAGTAAGTCTTTAAAATTTAAGTAAGTCTCAGGTAATACACTCTATTACTACATACACTAAAAGTATGCTAAGACTGCTTTTTCATTAATTATAATATTCCTGTAGTTAAGTCTCTTTAGAATGTAGGTTGTTGGTTTGTTGTTAATCATTCTTCTTGTCTTCTTTTATTTCTTAAATGTTTGTTTATTTTTGAGAGAGCACAGGCGTGTGCCCGTGAGAGGAGAAGAGGAGCAGAGAGAGAGGGAGACAGGATCTGAAGCGGGCTGTGTGCTGAGAGCAGAGAGCCCAATAGGGGCTTAAATTCACGAACTGTGATGTGAGATCATGACCTGAGCCAAAATCAGATGCTTAACAGACTAAGCCACCCAGATGCCCCTCTTCCTGCCTTTTTAAATGGTATATTGGTGGGGCACCTCGGTCGCTCAGTGGGTTAAGCATTGGACTCTTCATTTCATCTCAGGTCCTGATCTTGAGGTTCATGAGATTGAGCCCCATGTTGGGCTCTGTACTGACAGTGAAGAGCCTTCTTGGCATTCTCTCTCTCCCTCTTTCTCTGCCTGCTTCTCTCTCTGTCTCTGTCTCTCTGTCTCTCTCTCTCTCTCTCTCTCTGAAAATAAAATAAATAAATAAATAAATGGTATATTGGTACAGGTAGACAATATGTTTCTGGAAACAATCTTTAGGTTATGAAACAAGGTAAATTAAACTGGCTAGGTCTTGGGGCACCTGGGTGGCTCAGTCAGTTAAGTGTCCAGCTTCAGCTTGGGTCATGATCTCACAGTTTGTGAATTTGAGCCCTGCTTCGGGTTGTCTCTGTCTCCTTTTCTCTCTCTCAAAAATAAACATTAAAAAAAAAAAAAAAAAAACTGGCTGGGGCTTCCGGGTGGCTCAGTTGGTTGAGCGTCTTGACTTCAACTCAGGACATGATCTCACGGTTGGTGGGATCACTGCATTGGGTTTACAGCTGTCAGCATAGAGCCTGCTTTGGATCCTCTGTCCTCCTCTCTCTAGCCCTCCCCTGCTTACAGTCTCTCTTTCTCGAAAATGAATAAATGTTAAAAAAAAAAAATTGGCTAGGTTTTTTTTTTTTTTTTTTTTACCTGCATTACTTTCATACACCATTAAGTTTCTGACTAGTAAATAAAGGCAGCAAGAAGTGAGATGCAGGAACATGGCAGAAAATAGTAAGAATGCTCTTTTAATTTAAGTATATAGGTAATAAAGAATATCTGGCTATTTCTTCATATTAATGGTGTCTTTAAAAGTGAATAATGTGTCACGTTTTAAATTCTGTTAAAGGTAGAAATACAGATGATACATAATACAACTCTTGGTCTTAAACTTATTTTGATAGGTTGACACCAAAGGAGTGGTGAAACGTTCTTCTCCAAAACATTGTCAGGCTGTCTTAAAGCAGCTCAACGAACAGAGACTCTCCAACCAGTTCTGTGATGTTACTTTGTTAATTGAGGGAGAGGAGTACAAAGCTCATAAATCTGTTCTATCAGCTAATAGTGAATATTTTCGAGATCTTTTTATTGAGAAAGGAGCTGTTTCCAGTCATGAGGCAGTGGTGGATCTTTCTGGTAAGAATTTTCTAATGCTATTGCTTTTTGTTTGTAAGTACCTACTGGAAGGTGGGTGTGTGTCTGTCTTAGAAACTCAGGGTGTGTGCTGCAGTGGGAGAAGCCCACTTAGAGCAGCAGACTAAGGCGAATTGAAGAAGCCCTTCTTCTAGCAAGCTTTCCAAGGTGCGGTTCTGGAAAAGGCTGTCATTTTCTGTCACTACCTCTTAGGTGAGACAGATGTAGTGGCAGAAAAATTTCTGACCTTTACATGGCTAAAAACAGTTTGAGAGAAATACATAACTGCATCAGTGTTATATTACACTAAGTGAATATGTTACTTAAAAATTGCTTGTTAAAAAATTGCCTATATCTGTGTTGTGGAACATAATAATAGAGCACTTTTGTAAGTCTTTTTTATTTTTTAAGATTAATTATTAGAATTCATTAGGTTCAGTAAACTGTTAATGTACAATAATCAAAATTCCAAGTGTGGCTTTTTTTCTTTGATTTTATTATTGTTATTATAAATGAATAATTTGACTTTCTTTTGACTCACTAGAACTTATATATTGGCTTAGGAGTCAACAAATGAAAATTTAGGAAGAATTAAATAGGTAACTGTATTTATACATTTCTTGTAATATTAACTTACTGTAACTCTTGGTTACTGAATTACTGACATGACTGTGTGAAATATCATTTCCTTTTTCTGAAACAAAAAAATGACTTTATCCAGATTTATAAATACTTACCTAGTTAACCACTGATCCTTTTCTACCTTACGCTTTTTAAACTTATTCTGGAAAGACAAATAACGTATTTTTCCTTAGCAGTAGCTATGTGTTGAATTACTAGAAAATATATATTAAGCATCCACTATGTGCGAGGAACTAGCGTAGGCTCTGGGGATATAATGGTGAGCAAAAACTTTCATGGATCATAGAATTGTATTTATTACATTTGAGATTAGTGATAATTTACTTTTTTCTGGGTTTGGTGACTCAAGAGAAAATATGTCTTCTACTAGGCCCTCTGAATAATAAAACTCCTCATGGATACAGTTGTTGTTGTTGTTTTTTTTTAATGTTTATTTTTGAGAGAGAGAGCATGAGCAGGGGTGGGGCAGAGAGAGAGGGAGACATAGAATCTGAAGCAGGCTCTGCATTGTCCGTGCAAAGGCTGCTGGGGAGGCTTGAACCCACAAACCATGAGATCTTGCATGACCTAAGTCGAAGTCAGACATTCAACCGACTGAGCCACCCAGGCACCATGGATAATAGTCTTTTGATATACGTTAGCGTTGGAATTTTTTTCTTACTTTTCATGCATCTGAAGCAGAAAGAGAGAAGTGTATGAATATTGCTCTTGTTCAGTTTCTCAGCAGCTTATAGCAAAAGAAGTGGCTGCCCTATATTAACTGCAGTGCAGCATCCTAATATTCCAACAAAAGGACACATTTGTTCTTCATTCTATATGCTTATGTTTATATATTGTCCAGCAAATATAATGTAAATTAATAGCAGGTTAAGTAGGTAAATTTTATTTGGTTCAAATACTAAGTGAAGAGTATAAAATATGTGTACAGAATTTAAAAATAATGTATTTTTTAATTACCTAGTTAATGTAGTTGAATTAATCATTGTTTTCCTTTGTTAACGCTTATAAAAAATTTTCTGTACTAAGTCATAAAGCTATGTTCATAGATTATCTTTTTAAATTTTCATAGTTTTCTTTCATATTTAAGTTTTAGTCTGCTCACAATTTTATTGGTGTGAGATAGATGTTTGACTTCATTTTTTCCCCATTTGATCATCACTTGTCTCAGAACCCTTTAGTGAAGACTCCATCCTCTTCTTGCCAGTTGATGAATTTCCACATATTTGGTACCAGTTCTAGGCATCGTTCTAGTCTATAGGTGGTCTCTCTTACGGTATTTTCACCTGATCTTAATTACCATAGCTTTATAATAAGGAAAGTCTCCCACCTTTATTACTCAAGTGGATCATAGTTTCATAACCCTTTGCTCTTCCATATAAACTATAAAAGCAGCTTGTCACAGTCACACAAAATAGTGTATTTTGATAGAGATAACATTGAATTAATAAACTTTTAGAGATTTACCCATAGCAGTCTCAAACATCTTTTGTACGATTATTTCAGGGTACTTTATATGTTTTGAAACTGTTATTTTTTTTCTTAAAATTATGTAATTTCAGATTTATTTTTGGTGTATATTTTATATACAGTAATACTGCCAAATTCCTTTAGTCATTCAGTCATTTATACATTCTTCGAGGTTTTCCGTATAAAAGAAATATAGTATTTGCTAATAGTAATGGTTTTATTTCTACCTTTCTAGTCTTTATATTTTGAAATTGTTTTCTTGCTTTACAGTGCTGTCCCGGACCTCAAAAAAATAGTTGAATAGAAATGGTGGAAGAGGGTTCACTTACCTTGTTCCCATTTCTAAAGAAAGTGCTTTTATCATTTAGTAAATGTTTTAAATAGATAACGCTTTATTTAATGTTAAGGAAATTATCTCTAAAAATGGTGTTGGTTCATAACTCCCTGAGGAGGTTCCAAAGTGTAATCTAAAACTGGCCCCCATGTATGGAGGGTGCCTGGGTGGCTCAGTCAGTGTCCGACTATTGATTTTGGCTCAGGTCAATGATGTCTCATGGTTCCTGAGATCAAGCCCCATGTCAGGCTCTACACTGACAGTTCGGAGCCTACTTGGGATATTCTCTCTCTCTCTCTCTCTCTCTCTTTCTCTCTTTTTCTCTCTCTTTCTCTCTTTTTCTCTCTTTCCGTCCCCCCCCCCCCCCCCCCCCCCCCGCTCACACATGCACTGTCTCTCTAAATAAATAAATAAAACTGGCCCTCTGTACACAGAGGCAGTGAGAGACTGAAGAAAGAAACCACTTCAGATTGGTAGGTGGCAGGTTTCATAGGTAAGGGAACTTATGTGTGAGGATTGTCTTGGGTGGCTGCAAGATGAATAGATCTCTGTGCCAGAATGTTAAAAGTTTATACACAGACCTTAACTATGTTTAGTTATGTATGCAGGAGTCCTTAACTGGGCTCAGTCATGTACCCAGTCCAGATAGCCTCAATACCACATTTCTCTCTCAAGACTATGCAAGTGGAACACATTCCAGGAACAGGGAGGGGCCTCCAGTTGCCTGGGTCAAGCTCAAGGGTCAACTGGAAGTCAAATCTTGATGACCTTCTCCCACAGTGTGTTGATTTATTACATATTTTTTTCTGTATTTATTGAAACCATTTTTATTTTTACTATTCTGTTAATGTGGAAGTTACAGTGATTTTCCGTTAAACCAGGATACGCTGAAATTGTTAACTGTGTGATTAGAATTACCTGTTTCTTGAATGTTCAGTAGAATGGTGGCTAAAATTGCCTGGGCCTGTAGTGGAGTTGAGGGGAAGATTTTTAAATACTAGTCTGACACGTTTAATGGTTAGAGAAGTATTCAGTTCTCTATTTCGTCTTAAGTAATTTATAGAAAGTTACATTTTTTTCCAGAATTTGGTTCATTTCATCTAAATTTTCAAGTTTATTGGCACAAAATTTAATGTAATTTACTTTATTTTATTTTTTGGTTGGCACAAAATATTAAATACTACTGTCTTCTACACATTTCCTGTCAATGTAGATACTTCTTTTGTTCTTTGATATGGGTTATTTGTGCCTTTTCTCATTTTTTTAATCTTTTTTTTTTTTTTTTTAATGTAAGCTCTATGCCCATTGTGGGCTTGAACTCAAGATCTCGAGATCAAGAGTCACATGACTGACTGAGCCAGCCAGGTGCCCTTTCTTTCTTTCATTTCTCTTTTCCCTTTTCTTTTTTTTGCTTTCCTTTCCACCCCTTACATTTTTCTTACTAGATGTTTACTGACTCCTTTTTTTTTTTTTAATCCTACCAATTCTGGCCCGTTGCCTGTTTTTGTAAATAAAGTTTTATTGGGGACAGCCACACCCATTCATTTTCTTTTTCTATGACTGCTTTTGAGCTTAGAAAGGCGGAATTTAAAAATTGCTACATAAACCAGTGACCCATAAAGCCTAATGTATTGTTTACCTGGCTCTTTACAGAAAAACTTTGCTTATCACTTAGCCAAAACATAATTTTTTTTTTTAATTTTTTTTTCAACATTTATTTATTTTTGGGACAGAGAGAGACAGAGCATGAACGGGGGAGGGGCAGAGAGAGAGGGAGACACAGAATTGGAAACAGGCTCCAAGCCATCAGCCCAGAGCCCCACGCGGGGCTCGAACTCACGGACTGCGAGATCGTGACCTGGCTGAAGTCGGACGCTTAACCGACTGCGCCACCCAGGCGCCCCAAAACATAATTTTTTTTAAGTTAAAAAAACTGTTATGCATATATAATCCAAAAGTTTTATGTAGTTAACTGAGGAAACCAGTAAGATATTAAAACTTTATAACAGAATTTGAAGAAAAAATTCTTTCAGCCAATCAGTGGTACAGGTACAACACTGCTCTTAACACTTAATAGTCTTTTTTACCTCTTACCAAGTTTTGACTAATTTTTCTTAACACACCTTTTGAAAAACAGCTGTTATTTTCTTACTAATTTCTTCTCATTAATCTTCCTTTTATTTTATTTGAACATTATTGTCTTTTTGTTTTATTTTTTTAAAAGTAAACTCTTGGGGCACCTGGGTGGCTCAGTCTTTTGAGCATCCATCTCTTGATTTCAGTTCATGTTATGATCTCACAGTCCTGAGATCAGGATCTACCAAGCCCAAGGCCCCAGCACTGGACCTGGACCCTGCTTAAGATTCTCTCTGCCCCTCCCTCACTTACACACATGCAAATAAAATAAAGTAAGCCTTCACGCAACATGGGGCACAAACTTACATCCTCCAGATCAAGAGTCATATGCTCTACCAACTGAGACAGGAGTCCCCGTTACTTTGTTTTTGGTTAAGTATAATCCTTAACCCATTAACTCCCAGTCGTTCCAACTTTCTAGTTTAAGAGTTCCAGGCCATAAATTTCCCTTTAATACTGCAGTTCTGTTGCTTTTAATCCTACATGTGGTCTATTTTTATAAGTTTCATTTTGCTTGAATAGAACGTAAATGTTTTTAGTTGGAAGCAATATTCAATATATTGTGGCTTGTTAATTCTTTACTGATTATTTTGTGTGCTTGATCTCTCAGGTTTTTATTTAAAGTTTACTTGTTTTGGGAGAGAGAGAAAGCCCATGTGCATGAGAGTGTTGAGTGGGGGAGGGACAAAGAGAGAATCCCAAATAGGCTATGCAGTGTCAGTGCAGAGGCCCACGCAGAGCTCGAACCCACAAAACATGAGATCATGACCTGAGCCACACAGCCACCCCTAGATCTATCAGTTATAGACAGAGGTGCTTTAGAATATTAACTAGTGTGATTCATCTGTTACTGAGTTTCTTCAGTTTTTGTCTTATGTATCTTGAGGACGTATTATTAGATACAAAACAGTTTAGAATTTCCTTTTATCATTACATAATGACCCTCTTTATGTTTAGTAATACTTTTTACCATTAAAATCTTGTAAACAGTATTTTTTTATTTTTCTATTTTGACTACTTTAGTAAATATTTTTTAGGTATGTAAACAATATTTTCATAACTATTTGCCTAGGATATTTTCCATCTTTTGTTTTTCAACCTTTTTGTATCTTGAGGTTTTAGATTTCTCTTTAAACATCATCATATTTATGGATTTTGTTCTTAATCCAGTATGGGAATCTTTGACTTTTAACTGTCCTGCATAGAAATTGTTGGACTTCCTGAACCCAGCAATTGAGATTGTTTTTCTCAGTTGAGAAAAAGTCTCAGCTAGTATCTCTTCAAAAATTGTTTCTGCCTCAATTTCTCTTTTCTACATTTCTGAAACTCGAGTTAGATAGACATTCTCACTTTATATTCTGTGTCTCTTAATTTCTTTTATATTTTGGTCATCTCTGTGTAGGATATTCTGGAAAATTCTGGAAAAGAGTTCACCTACTCTTTAGCTTTGTTTAATTTGCCGTTAAATTCATTTACTGAGGTTTTTTTTTTTTTTTTATTCCAGTCTCTTTTCTATTTTTATTATTTTATTTTATTTTTTATTTATTTTTTTAAGTAAGCTCTGTGCCCAATATGGGGTTTGAACTCACATACTTGAGATCAAGAGTTGCATGTTCTGCTGACTGAGCCATCCAGGGGCCCCTCTTTTCCATTTTTTAGAGGCTCTATGTAGTTCTTTTCATGTATCTCTTTTAGGGGGCTACTTTTTATGACCTTTTGCTCTTTACTGGTGTTATGCCACCGTTGACTTTTCTATATGTGATCATAGCAATAAAAATCTTTGCTGGTTTGATTCATGCTGTTTGTTTCCACTAGCTCTTATTCATGGTGCCTTGTTTGTAATTAAAAATCTGTGCACACTGAATTTATATTCTTCAGAACTTTGTAGGAAACTTTGAGTTTTGGGTTGAAAGTGTTTTCCACAGAGAAAACATTTGGTTCTTAAGATTCTGAGGGCATTACCAGTCTGGGACTACTTTAAATTCTGAGCGTGAGGACTTTTTGACTACCGAAGTGCTATATATTCAACAAAATATCCTACTAGATTAAGCCTGGTTTGAGGTCATGACTAATCAGGAAGGGTTTCTTACCTGTTTCACTCAATGCTGGGGCACCAAGTATATTTAAAATAATACTTAAAAAAAATTTTATGTCCTATTTTTTTTTTTTTTAAGTAATTGGGTCAAATTTTAGGGTATGTTAGTCTGCCATACTGTTGGATGTGGAAGTCCCTGTCATAATTCTTCTGTCTGTTGGTTCATAACTCTCCCATGAGCTTCCCTGGTGTAATGTGAAATTGGTCCCTGTACTCAAAAGGCAGGGAGAGACCAAAGAAATGGGCAAACCATTCCAGGTTGGTAGGTGGCAGTTTTAACAAGCAAAGGGCGCTTATGTATGAGGCTTGTCTTAGGTGGTAGCAAGATGAATGTATCTCTGCACCTGCCCACCAAATCTTAAAAGTTTGTAAGAGTCCTTAGCTGGGTCCAGTCACATAAACTGTGTAGATATTTTCAGTATCACGTCACTATCTCAAGGTTATGTCCTTAGAGCAGTCTCTGGGAGCAGGAAAGGCAAGTGGAACTCACATTCCAAGGACAGGGAAGAAGGTGGGGAGCCTTTGAGTGCCCAGGGTCCATCCAGTTCATGTATCAGCTGGCAAATCTGTCTTTTTGATCACATTCCCTAACACCATCTATTACATTGTTGTCCTTTTGTTTTTTCTTTTTTTAGTTTTTAATTTTGGTAAACACAATATAAAATTCACCCTCCTCATTTTTTTTAATGTTTATTTTTGAGAGGGAGAGAGCGAACGTGAGCAAGGAAGGAGCAGAGAGACAGGATCTGAAGCAGACTCTGTGCTGACAGCAGAGAGCCCGATGCGGGGCTCAAACTCACGAACCGAACCGTGAGATCATGACCTGAGCTGAAGTTGAACACTTAACAAACTGAGCCACCCAGGCACCCCCGCCCCCCAGCCTTAATGATTTTTAAGTATACAGTTCACTATTGTTAATCATGTTCACATTGTTGTGTAATGGATCTCTGGAATTTTTTATTATCTTGCAAAATTGTTGTCATTTTGATTGTTTTGCAGAGTGTGTATATTGTATGTAAAAAGGCTAGGGGTAAAAATAAGGTACTGAAATTATCTGCCTATTATCTCTTGACAAAATTATGAATGATTTTTTTTTCCTTTGTGTTTTTGTATTTTATGGTAAACATGACTTGTGTCCTTGAAAAAAACTGTTTTATATATTTAAACTGTTACTTGGAACAGTGTTAATTCTTTCATGGGAAATTTTTCTCATGACTTCAGACTTAAAAAGGTATAGATAAGGGGCACCTGGGGGGCTCAGTCGGTTGAGCGTGCAACTTCGCCTCAGGTCATGATCTCACGTCCGGGGGTTCAAGCCCTGCATGGGGCTCTGTGCTGACAGCTCAGAGCCTGGAGCCCGCTTCAGATTCTGTATTCTGTATCTCCCTCTCTCCCTGCCCATCCCCTGCTCATGCTCGCTCTCTGTCTCAAAAATAAATAAACATTAAAAAAATTTTAAAAGGTATAGGTAAAAGACCAAAATACATTATTTTGTTTGTGGGTTTTCTTCCCCCCGCGCCACCTTTTTTTAAAGAAATACTTACCTCAAGCTTATTTAACTTGGTCTTATAATTTGTAGCAGGATTAACATGGCTTCAGCCTATTTAATTACCAACTTTCCTAGGATGGCTGAATTAGCCATGATCAACTGGAATTCTAATATATCTCACAGTTTAAGGCTTCTCTTCCTTGTTCATCATCTACTTCTATAAAAGGACTACATCTTATGTACCTTGAGTCAAAACTGAATAATACAGCAAATGTGAGTTTTTAAAAGGTTGCTTTGGCTCTTTATATTTTTGTAAAAGATCTTTAAGCTAAATTATGATATGAGAAAACAACGCATGGAATAAGTATAAGTTATATGCCACCTACTGCAAGAAGGAGGAATAAGATTATTTGCTTAATTGTATAAAGAAGCTCTGGAAAGCTATACACATTCTTATACTGGTTAGGGAGATGGAGTTGGACTTATCACTGTTTTATCTTATTTTTGAATTATGAATATTGGCTTTTGTAAAATAGTGAAATATTGAGAACTTAGAAATAAACTGATCTCATTTTCTCACATAAAATAAAAATGTAATACCTCATGTGTATGGTAATTATTTCCTTCCTTAAGCCAGTGATACGCAAACTGTAGCCCACAGAGCAATCCTCATTTCCTTCTCTTTTTGTAAAGTATATTGGAACACAGCCATGTATATTTGCATATGTGTTATCTGTGGCTGTACTTTTCAGCTACAGTGGCAGAGTTGAGTAGTTGAAACAGACACCTTATGGCCTGCAATAATTATTAACTGATTCTTTACAGAAAAACTTTGCTGACCCCCTGTGTTAGATCTTATTTTTAAATTTTCAGTAGTCAAACTCTTTGTTCACAATCATTTTTATATGGACTTCTGTTATTAAAATATATGGTTATACTTACAGAAGTGAGGTTAGGGGACAGGTTGGTTGAACCCTGCCTACTCACCTGCCTCCCTCTCTTTTTTTACCCTCCATTCTCCAGCAGCTGTTTCTTGAGGGGAATTTGAGGAACCCCCGGGGTTCTAAGGAGTACAGTTTGAAAATGACTGCCTTACAGCAACTCTTTGAGGTAGTAAGTCTGATACTATTTTCTATTTTAGGTATTGAGAGACTCGGCTCATTGAAGTGAGTTAGTCAAGGTTTATTAAGCAACCAGAACACAAAACAAATCCACAGTGTTTAATTGCAGAATAAATGGTCATATTTGCCTTTATATTCTATTTTATATATCATAATCATGTATTAATTGTTATTCTAAGGTGTTTTAGTAGACCTTTAACTTTTTTGTACCCCCATTTTTTTTGTTCCATGCAGGTTTTTGTAAGGCAAGCTTCCTTCCTTTATTGGAATTTGCCTACACTTCTGTGCTAAGTTTTGACTTCTGTAGCATGGCTGATGTAGCCATCCTGGCTCGTCATCTTTTCATGTCGGAAGTTTTAGAAATCTGTGAGAGTGTGCATAAACTAATGGAAGAGAAGCAGCTAACAGTATATAAGAAGGGTGAAGTACAAACAGTTGCATCCACCCAGGACTTACCAGAACAAAATGGAGGCACTGTGCCTCCTGTGGCTAGCAACGAGGGGACCACAACATTATCTACTGAACTTGGGGACTGTGAAATTGTACTGTTGGTGAATGGAGAATTGCCAGAAACTGAGCAGAATGGAGAGCTAGGACAGCACCCTGAACCCCAGGTTTCTTCAGAAGCCGAAGCCACTCTGTCACCTGCAGGCTGTATAACTGGTTCCCATCCTGAAATGGAGTCTGTTGATTTAGTAACAAAAAATGATGAGACAGAAGTAGAAACTTTAAACAGAGAAGATAGCGCACCTTCTGATATTAATCCCAAACTTTCAAAAGAGAATGTGATCAGTAACTCTCCAGAAAACAGTGATATGGGAAATGACCCATCAAGTGAAGATATCTGTGCTGAAGACATTCCAGAGCAAATGCAGAACCTTAGCCAGTCTTTAAAAGATCAGGAAAATCTAGTTGCACTGACAGCAAAGCCAGACCTTAGCACTGATGATGAAACTTACAGAAGCAGACTTCGGCAGCGTTCTGTTAATGAAGGGGGATATATCCGGCTACACAAAGGAATGGAGAAAAAGCTACAGAAACGGAAAGCCATTCCCAAGTCAGCAGTTCAACAGGTATGACGAAGAGTTGACCTTTGTAGTTTTACCTTTAAGTAAAAAGCATTCTATTCATCAACTTATACCTGTGGTGAAATTATTTGGGGAGGAAGGGCAGTAGGTGCAGGAAAGCAACTTAATGTTTTAAATACCGGTATTAATAATGTAATGCCAGTTTGAAATATTATATGACTCATGACTTTAAAAATCAAAATGGCTGTACTTACTTAGATTGTGTTTTCTATCCCTTACTTAGGTAGCCCAGAAATTAGTTCAAAGAGGGAAAAAAATGAAACAGCCAAAAAGGGATACGAAAGAGAATACTGAAGAAGCAGCATCCCATAAATGTGGGGAATGTGGAATGGTTTTTCAGAGACGATATGCCCTTATAATGCATACACTGAAACATGAAAGAGCTAGAGATTACAAATGTCCGGTAAGTAATTGGAAAGCTAATTAAAGATGATTTATCTAACTTCATGGTAAATAGAACCCAGTTTTGCTGCTTCATTGTTATTCTACTACTTGTAGTCTCTGTGTTTCTCTTTCTCCCTTATATTGGTATAAGAGTCATCTTTGATTTGTACATGTCATTTCCTTGACAAAGAAAAACAAAAACAGTGACCTGTCTTTGCTTCTTCCTGATACCCTAGTAAGACAAGAGTAAAATTATCACTGAAAAAATATAAGCTCAGGGGTGCCTGGCATATGACTCTTAGAGCATATGACTCTTAATCTCAGGGTTATTATTATAAGTTTGAGGCCCCCCTTGTGGATAGAGATTACTTGAAGATAAGTAAATAAACTTAAGAAAACAATAAATAAATTTAAAGAAAAATGTAAGTTCATAAAAGAGTAAAGAGGAAATCAACTATATCCTGGACCCTGATAAATGGAGGTAGTAGCTGATTTAACAGATTTATAAGGGCTCATTCCAGGTTTTCAGTGGGGAAAGCTAAGAATCCATCTGAATTGTATTGCAGAACTACCAAATGCCTCAGGAGTTGGTGTTATATAGCTACTTTGAAAGCAGAAGTGAATCTGGTTGTTAGAAAATTTTGTAAGAAGCAGTTAAGTCACAACCACTCCCTCAGCCAAAGATCCATCTTCTACTCTCTGGAAGAGCTAAAACCATGACTGTTTTGGGGAACACTGCATACAGTGAACGTGAATGTACTCAAGGAAAAGGAAAACCTTATTTACTGAATATTGAAAGCCTTCAAGTCCTCTGTCCCTTCTCAAGTCCCAGAATGTTAGCAGTCAGACCCTTAACCCAAAAGCAAAAAAGTTTCTCAGAGATGAGAAATCCGAAGCGCAATAACAAAGGACCTGAAGATAGTGCTGACTAAAGCCAGTGGTTGACAACTCCCCGCCACCCCCCACATACTTACACAGAAATTCCAATCAATTTTTTAACATTCTGAAAGATGAGTAGATATCAGGGATCATCAGATTCAGGAATAAATATTTCAAGGAAAAAAAGCAACTTTGAAGAATCCACAAATACAAAAATCTCAGAAAAATTGGGAAATAGACTAAATCTCTCAGAAATAATGCAGAAGACCAGTTAGAAAATGAAAGTGAAGGAATTTAGAGAATTGGTGTAGGATATCTAATATCCAGATAACACCAAAAAGAGAACACAGAGGTCAGGAAATCATTGGTGCAATAAAGAAAAATATCAGAATTTAGAAGTTTCCTTATGGGGGCACCTGGGTGGCTCAGTTCAGTGTTCAACTCTTGGTTTCGGCTCAGGTCATGATCCCAGGATTGTGGGATTAAGTGCTCCACGCTACAAATGGAGCTTGCTTGGGATTCTTTATCTCTCTCCCTCTCCCCTGCTTGCGCTCTCTCCCCCTCTGCCCCCTCTCCTGCTTCCTCTCTTTCTCTAAGATTTAAAAAAAAAAGTTGTGAAACAGGGCATGTTGCAGGCCCTGAACCATGGATGAAAGTAAATCTATATCAAGATAAATTATGAAATCTTCTAATTAAGGGACAAAGAAAATCTCTTATAAATAACAATAGAGAAAACAGATGGTCAGACTCATAGAAGAGATAAAGATCAGAATGGCTTCAGGCTTTTCAGCAGCAACAGTGGAAGCTAAAAGACAAAGAAAAGCATGTCTTTAAAATTCTAAAGGGCCCTGGTTTCTAACTTAAAATCTGTAACCAAACTATGAGTTACTTGTGATGGTAGATAAGAACAGTTTCAGACATGCAAGGTCTCAAAAGTTTTACCTCCCAGACTCCCTTTCTCAGGAAGCTATTTGCAGAGGTGTTCCACTAAAGTGAGAAAGACCTGGAAAACTGGGAAACATGGGGTCCAATTCTACAGAGTCCAAGCATAGGAAACAACCAGTCCAGGTTGGAGCAGGACAAAATGCTTTGAAGGAGGTCTCTTTCATAGGTGATATCTTTAAATCTCCCCTCAGTAGACAATTGAGGGAAAGGTTTGGTGATGAATAATCAGTAAATACAAACAGAAATAAGCAAAACAAAACAAAAAGAAGGGAAAGAGAATCATAGTGTACTCTGTGGCCCAGCTGTAATAGTAATTACTTCATTGAAAAAATGTGAATGTAGAAATTAATCAAAACTACAACATAGCTGTATTGAGAAAATAAGGTAATAGGCCTGCATATGTGTAGGGAGTGGAAGGGTGAAGGGAGAGAGTCATCATCCATTATTCATGTTACTTAGAGTTACCAAGGTAAGCAAGCATCATGAGAGAGTTAAAAAACAATGGCAGAAATAGAGCAAGAGACGAGTTTTATTTATTTAAAAAATTAAATATAGGTTGTGAGCATATATAACTTTGATTTTTTTAAAAGAATGAACAAAATATTTCATGAATCCCTAACAACTACAGAATAAAATCCAAGGACCATCAGAGTTTTTTCTACTTTTCCAACCCCTAGTTTTGCTCCACCTAACAATTTGTAGTACTTCTATTGATAGCATTCTTGTTGACATCCTACCGTTCCTTCTAGATAGACCTAGTCTCCTCATTGATGCCTTTGTCTATTGCTTCAGTTACTCCCTCTTCCTAAATACTTCACTCTTTCACATGTAAATCCTGTTTCTGTGGTTAGATTATAAACCTCTTCAGAGTAGAGTCTGGGTCTTTAACCCCTTTCATCCTTATGTCTGATACCTAGCATATCATCTTTTATATAGTGTGTGGTTTTTTTGATTTATATAATCGTAACAAAGAAACGGGAACTTGAAATAGGAGTCAGGTGTCACTTAACATTTGTTATGGAACTACATTTAGACAGAATTTTATTTACTTTTCCTTTTAGTTGTGTAAAAAACAGTTTCAGTACAGTGCCTCCTTGCGAGCACATCTTATTCGACATACCAGAAAAGATGCACCCACTTCATCTTCTTCCAATTCCACGTCTAATGAGGCATCAGGAACATCGTCTGAGAAGGGGAGAACCAAACGAGAATTTATATGTTCCATATGTGGAAGGACATTACCTAAATTATATTCTCTTCGAATACACATGTTAAAGCATACAGGTGTAAAGCCACATGCATGCCAGGTAAAGCCATGACATTTACTTTGTTATGTAAAGAAAATTTGAACTTAACTAGTGATGAGACTGGTTGATTCTGGAGTCACTCTTACTCTTGTAAAATGTCACAGAGAATTCTGTGACTTTTTCAGTTTGTTGCCTGGTTTAAGGGAAATTCCCAGTTGTGTTCTTCGATTTGCTATTTAACTTGTTGTAATTTGAAATGAATCAGTTTAGGATGTTCATGAAACTTACTGTGATTCAGAAAATGTTAGGTGAGAATAACTAGTTCATTATCCCATTCATCCCTTTAAGCTTCAGCTGGACCTACCTGGACTGGAAAGGAACCCATGGCTTAAACAAATCTTCTTAGCAAAAATCCTCCCTAAGCTGTGTGTTCTTCTCTAGAGCTGAGGACTGAGACTATCTGAATGCCAAAATACAGCTTCTAGCTAAGAATCCTGTGATTAACCAGCTTTGGGCTGTTTGGAACAGTGAAAATTTTCCAATAGCCCCTGTAACCTTGCATATAAGTGGAACTCGTTTTTATTAATAAACAGTTTTGGAAACAATGAGTTTTGTTGAAACTGGAAAATTTCCAGTGAAATTTTTAATGTTTCTCTCCCCCCCCCCCTTTTTTTTTAACTTTTTGTTATATGAGAATAGAATAGAATAGACTCTCATGGACCCTTTATCCAGCTTCAGTAGCTATGAACACATGATCAGCTGTGTTTTATGTATACTATCCCTCACTGCCCTACTTCCCTTTCCCCTCATTTCTTTTGAAGCCAAGTCCTAAGCATCATTTTACTCATAAATTTTAAAACTGAGTATTAATTGGGCCTCTGGTCTTGTAGTGTAGCACTACTCAAAATGTGTGGTCCATGGAAGATATGTACAGAAATGGAGAGTGGACTTTTAGAAACTCTCATGGCAGTTACATTGTTGTCACATTTTTAGCATATTTAACAAAAAATGGATTGACAAAAGGAAGACTGATTCATCACAGAGTTTGAGAAGCACTGTTCTAGTTTGTGTAGCAATAAATTAGTATATTTTCTTGATTAAGCTGTCATGTCTCTTAATATAAGGTATACTGTTTATTAGTCTCACAAGGACAGCATGAGGGTCTTTTGTATGGCTTTGACCTCCAGTGGATGTAAGAAAAGTAGCGATATTTGTTAAGTTCTGAGTCAGAAGATGGTCAGCCAGCTAAATATCCTTGACATTTGTTTCAGCTTCAGTTTGTCATTTTGTTTATAATTTTTTCTTTAAAATGGCATATAGTTTCTCTAGCCTCATTCTTCAGAAATAGCCCTGGTTTCTCTTTTCTGTTTTACTGGTATAAATACCTGTGCCATCTTAGGTCTGTGGAAAGACTTTCATCTATAAACATGGTCTAAAATTGCACCAGAGTCTCCATCAATCACAAAAGCAGTTCCAGTGTGAACTATGTGTTAAGTCATTTGTTACCAAACGGAGTCTTCAAGAACATATGAGTATTCACACAGGTAATGAGAAATTTGTATTAACTTAGCTACCCATTATATACCATAATTCAGTTAATTATTGTGCTATATATGTTTTAGAAATTATATTGATATACTAACGGCTGTGTATGTGCAGTTTTTTTCATGAAGGCTGGGGTGCCTGGGTGGCTCAGTCAGTTAAGTGTCTGAGTTCAGCCCAGGTCATGGTCTCACATGTTCATGAGTTCGAGCCCTGTGTCAGGCTCTGTGCTGACAGCTCAGAGCCTGGAGCCTGCTTCAGATTCTCTCTCTCTCTCTCTCTCTCTCTCTCTCTCTCTCTCTCTCTCTCTCTCTCTGCCCTCTTCCACTTACACTCTGTCTCATTCTCAAAAATAAATAAACATTTAAAAAAATTCAAATTAAGGCTAAAAAGTGTTCTTTAAATCTAGTTTAGAGCTATCTTATTGGTATAAAAAGTCATTGTTTCCCTCAGTGTAGCAAAATGTGTACTCACTAGTGAATCATGCATAATTTAGATAATGTAGCCATGGCTAGTGAAGGGTAGATATCGGCTCTAGAACTTGCGTTCACCTCTGTATTATTATAATCCAGATGATTATGCAAGCGTGTCACATTCTTTGGGTAGTGGTAGTAGCCTTGCTAGTACTGTAGTTGAGAAGAAACAGAAGATTTTGACTTGGCTTGTTGTTGTTCTGAGAAGATGGCTGCCAAATGTTACAGCTTCTGTGTCCCTTTGGTAAAGTAACTTCTGAAGTGTAACATAAAGTATTCTGTTGGAAGAGCACCTGATTGCTGGATTTGTGACATGTTTTTTATTTTTTATAGGAGAGTCCAAGTACCTTTGCTCAGTTTGTGGAAAGTCTTTTCACAGGGGCTCTGGCCTCAGCAAGCACCTAAAGAAACACCAGCCAAAGCCTGAAGTTCGAGGCTATCATTGTACTCAGTAAGTATTTAATACACAAACTATTCAGTTTCCTTGTGTTTCTTAATAGGTTTATTTGAAAATTGTTTTCAGAAGAAAATATTTGAGGTAGCTATAGTTGATAATACTATTATATAATTGAAATTTGATAAAGGAGTAGAACTTAAACATACACATACACATATATATACATATATCTGACATGATGGATACATTAAATGGGAGGAATCCTTTCACAATGGATATATGTATCAAACCATTATGATGTGCATTTCAGATATCTTACAATTTTATAACTTGATAAACCTGAAAAAAACTGTTTGAAGATAATATTCAATTGTTACTTATTTTTTATTTTAATGTCTTTTTTTTGCCTAGATATTGCTATTTATGGTTTTTAAGTTTTATTTAGATATCCTATACCATGTAAATCACTCACTTGAAATACTTTAAAGACATTCTTCAAACGTACTACTTGGAGTCAGAGATTGTAGGAAGTGAGAGCCCCCAGTGCGAGCCAGAGATTTTTTTCTAGGTTGTTCATCTAAAGTGCTAAGCCGTCTGCTAGTTTTTCCTCTCTTTAGACTCTTTTTCTTCTCTTCCTCTTTTTATTTTCCAAAGCATCTTGAAATGTCTTTTATAATTGAGGTAAAACTCACAAAAAATTCATCATTTTAAAGTGTACAGTTCACTAACTTTTAGTACATTCAGTACATTGTGGAAACATCACCACTGTCTGATTCCAGAATGCAGGCCCTTTTGGGGGGATCCTTGAGGGAGTCACCGGATAGGTCCAAAGAGACCAGCACAGTTCTTTAAGAAGAAGTCCCTCTGGCACCAGGAGCCCATCATGGGAATGCAGTCTTCATGGCTGCTGCTCAGCTGAGAAGCAGGGAAAGGGGATCAGGGGAGTTCAAATGCTACAAAGCTCTCTCACAAGATTTAATGATTTTTTTAATTTTTTTTAACGTTTATTTATTTTTGAGACAGCATGAATGGGGGAGGGTCAGAGAGAGAGGGAGATACAGAATCCGAAGCAGGCTCCAGGCTCTGAGCTGTCAGCACAGAGCCCGACACGGGACTGAAACCCACAAACTGGGAGATCATGACCTGAGCCGAAGTTGGATGCTTAACCAACTGAGCCACCCAGGCGCCCCTGATTTTTTTTTTTAATTAAACACTTGCCTGGCCACTGTACACTTTTAATCCATTTCTGGGGTTCTAATAAAATTGATCCTCATAGTTTTGGCTAGTTTTGGCCACTGCTTTTGTGAGCTTGTGGGGTTTCCTACTCTACCATATTTTCTTTTCTCACTTTTATTAGTCTTATTATAAAAAAAAATATTTTAGGAGTGCCTGGGTGGCTCACTCGGTTAAAGGTCCGACTTCAGCTCAGGTCATGAACTTGCGGTTTGTGGGTTTGCATTGGGCCCTGTGCTGACAGCTCAGAGCCTGGAGCCTGCTTCGGATTACGTCTCCCCTCTCTCTCTGTTCCTCCCCTGCTCGTGCTCTGTCTCTCAAAAATAAAGGTTTAAAAAATTTTTTTTTAATAAAATTATTTTATTATTAATAGATTTTTAGTTGCAAGTGAAAGAAAACACTACCTAAACTGGCCTGAATGAAAGGTGGTAAAATCTAGGGAGTTTGAATAGTTTAATGTAAACTAGATTCACATCTGTTAGCACTTGGTCTCTGAGACTCTGTGGACATGGCAGTAACAATGGTTTCAGCCTCACATCCTCTCGACTCCCAAATTGTCAAGCTGCTTTTCTGGTAGTTCCTATACAGGTTCTGAGATTGACGCCCATTGGATCTAGTTAAGTCATTCGATTATCCCTGGATCAGTAATTATAGCCAAGGGAATGCTGTGCTCTGATTGACTCAGGCCTGAGACAATTGCTCCATCTTTATGGTCGATGGTGAGGCCTACTCCAAACACATGGATGGAAAATGGGCGAGGATAAAAAGGGAGATCAGATGGGGTTTAGGGAGAGAAAGAAAATAAATGTCTTATACAATAGCCTTTGAGAGCTCTGCATGGTTCTTTCTAAAATGTTTCTAGTACTAGAAACAAAACAAACCAGCAAAGGGAAAAAAGAGGGTGTGGGGCAAGCCAAGAAACAGACTCTTAACTATAGAAAACAAACCAAGGGTTACTAGAGGGGCTGTGGGTGGGAAGATGGGTTAAATAAGTGATGGGGATTAAGGAGTACACTTGTTTCGATGAGCACTGGATGTACAGAAGGTTTGAATCACTATATTGTACCCCTAGTATCACATTGTAGGTGAACTCACTGGAATTTAAATAAAAACATTAAAAAGTAAAATGTCTCTAGTAGTTAAGAGCTAAAAGAACTTAAAACCTTTACTACAAGATTGGAATAGTAGCGCATTCTTGTGTTTTCAATTGGGATCATTTTCTAGAGTTATAAAACCCAAAAATATACTGAGTCTTGGAAATTTGTTTTAAAAAAATAATACAGTGATCTGATCGAGTTCTTGAATTTTATTGCAGATGTGAAAAAAGTTTCTTTGAAGCTAGAGATCTTCGTCAGCACATGAACAAACATCTTGGTGTGAAGCCATTCCAGTGCCAATTTTGTGATAAGTGCTATAGTTGGAAGAAAGATTGGTATTCCCATGTGAAGTCTCATTCTGTTACTGAGCCTTATAGGTAGGTAGATTGGAGCAGGATCTGAACTTAATTGAGATGTATGTACTTGGATTAATTTTTTTGTATGCTGGTGCTTTGGAAAAAATAATTTAGGTCCCCCCCCCCATTATAGGTGTAATATATGTGGCAAAGAATTTTATGAAAAAGCATTGTTCAGAAGGCATGTAAAGAAAGCTACCCATGGAAAAAAAGGAAGAGCGAAGCAGAACCTGGAACGGGTATGTGAACAATGTGGAAGAAAATTCACTCAGCTAAGAGAGTATAGGAGACACATGAACAACCATGAAGGTAACTATACTTCATCCTATGTATATATGTAAATAGAATAAAAAGCCAGTCTAATCGTGATTCCCCCTTTACCAGCCTTCTTGCCTGTTACCTCACCTTCCTTGACAAGAGATGAATTCTATATTATGTAAGATTTATTCACGTGATTGAGGTGATCCTGAACCTGGATACCTGATTGTTGTGTATGTAGATGGATTCCTTTTTTAGTGAGCTTAATATTGTAGGTCAGCATTTTTATGCTGAACTGGGCTATTTGAAGCTTCTGTTTCCTTATCCTAAGATTACAGGATTGCTGGGAAGGTTAAATGAGACTGTTCATGGAATCAGAATTGCCTCTCAGTAACTTGTATCTCTGGGAACACCTCTCTCTCTTAATAGGAGTTAAGCCATTTGAATGCTTAACATGTGGAGTAGCTTGGGCTGATGCCCGATCTCTAAAACGCCACGTCAGAACGCATACTGGTGAACGGCCCTACGTCTGCCCTGTATGTAGCGAAGCCTACATAGATGCTCGAACCCTCCGTAAACATATGACTAAATTCCACAGAGATTATGTGCCTTGCAAAATTATGCTGGAAAAAGATACCCTTCAGTTTCATAACCAAGGAACTCAAGTCGAGCATGCTGTTAGTATCTTAACAGCAGACATGCAGGAACAAGAAAGCAGTGGTCCTCAAGAACTTGAGACTGTGGTCGTGACAGGAGAGACCATGGAAGCACTCGAAGCCGTGGCAGCTACGGAAGAGTGTCCATCAGTATCTACGCTTTCTGACCAAAGTATTATGCAAGTGGTTAATTACGTGTTGGCACAACAGCAAGGACAGAAGCTGTCTGAAGTTGCAGAAGCGATTCAAACTGTCGAAGTAGAGGTGGCACATATTTCAGAAACAGAGTGAATATAGTCTTGGAGAAAGAAAGAAGGGTCCTAGCATTGTATACTGAACTCACAGAACATTTGTTTACAGTACTGTGCGACTGTCTGCCTAGAGCCTGTATGTCAAGGCTCTGGGCTCTTGGGTGAGGTTTTAACACTTCTAAATGATTTGTCTGGCTGATAGGTTCTGTTGAAAAGTCCATTTACTGTAAAGAAGTTGAAAACAAATATACTTGATGGCATTGGTTTATCATGGTGTACTTTTTATGAATTGATGTTTATAAAGGACTGTACTAAATTAAAAACTGTATAGTTTCACTTGCATTTTGACATGATCATCTACTTTGAGTTTAAAAGGCTGTACTAGTCAGATTTTCTTCTTTTATTCTCAAAATAGGTTCTGTGATTTCATTTGCCCTGTTTATAGGTCTAAAAAAATTCTAATATAAAGCATTTTAGTAGGATGCATAGGTACATTACATTTTTAAAATGCTTCGGTCTGTGATTCTTGACTTACTATTTATTTTAACCCCTTATAAGTCAGGGATTTATTCTGTTTTAAAGCACTTAATGAGTTACATGTTGTAATCAAGTTTGCACAGTATACTTATCTATATGGGGAGCCCTTAAATACATAGCTGATTTTTAAAATGCATGAAATGCCTATTAAAGCCTTACTATATACTATCTCTTCAAGGCAAGTAAATTGACCACGAGCAAAGAACACTGTTATTAAACACTGTTGATGGGAAATTTCTTCTTGATAACATGGGACAATAAATGGAAAAAAAAAGATCTCATTCTTTTGCTGAAAGAATGAACAAGTTAAAACTAGATTTGGTATGTTTGCAGCTTTTGTATCATGTTTAATTGTTCAATTTTGTTGAAAAACTGCAATTTAGAAATAGGATAGCAATATAGACATCTAAAGCGGTCCTGAGGATACCATATAATTGTTGAGTAACTTCAGAATAGTGAAGTCTTCAATTCAGCCCTCATTATAGTATACTACTCAAAGAAATTGATTATGGTCCACCAAATTGTTGGAAGTAAATTATTTTTAAAAGTTACTTGTGAATTATATTAATTTGTGTGTTTGATTTTTAAATTCCCACTTGTAGAAGCTATCCAGTTTTCTGATTTTCTGATTTTCAAAATAACCATAGGGAGATGCCACATTTCTCTCCTGTGGGTAGCTACCACTCAAACTATAATTGTTAAAATTAAACTTTTTAAGTATTAGCAGCTAATATAAAGTATAAAATGAAAATAAAAGCAAATCACATGTAAATCATTCCTAAAGCACAAGAAAAGAATGTGCCTTGATGTACATATATTATTAAGATACTTATTCCAGTTTACTTTAAGAATAGCTTAAAAGATAAAGAATAAATGTGATGCCATGCATGCGTTCTACCTGCATATGTAATATTTGCATTTGCAAATTTCCCATTGTCTCTATAGCTGTGTGGCTGACTTTTGAATTTTAAGTGAATTGACATACAGTCTATAACTTTACAATGGCTGCTTGTTTATTGTATCTTTCAGTTAGTGAAAATGTGTTTCAACCTGACTAAAATTTGGAATTGTGTCTTTTATGTTCCATCCTCACTGTTACTAGATTTAGTTAATTGTATAAGACTGTTGATGTATGTCAAAAATATGTAAATAAAACATGTCGAATCTTGTTTAAAAGCATAAGCTTTGGAGTTGAGCTTGTCACTATTTTCAAATTATAAATCAGTGGCCGTTATTTGATAGGTTGATTCAGTTTTATAGTGGTATGGGGGGCTCTTCTCTGTTTACAGTTCCTTTTTAGAAACACGGGCTGTTTTGTTGCTGTCAGTGACTTTCCCCATTGGGCACTCCCAATTATCACTACTGCTGTTAAGCAGTTTGAGTCTTTGCTGTTAGTCACTGAAACGTGTATGTTGTTGATAGAAATGAATTAATTTTCTAACACGGTTTTTAATCTGTTTTATTAAAAGTGGCTCACAGAATTTCACAAGGTTGCCTGAACTGCTGGGCTTAGAGCTAATCCAAACCTTCCTTCAGTGTTTTGTGATTTTTAATAGCATTGGTGTAAACTGTGCATGCATGATATTTCCTGCTCATGATTCTTGTCAAAACTCTATCTCTTGGGAGTTCCTAAATTTACATCTAATGTTTGGAACATACACAATAAAAGCCTTTCCTTCCCCTGATCTTATATATTTGATCAGTTACAGTTTATAGAGGCTTGTGGAGCAAAGGTACATAAGTAACTTATTTAATCAGTTTAAATATATCATGCTTGGGGTCCCTGAATGACTTGGTTGGTTAAGCTTCCAACTCTTGACTTAAGCTCAGGTCATGATCTCACATGGGATTGAGACCTATATGGGGCTCTGCCCTTGGCAGTGCAGAACCTGCTTGGGATTCTCTCTCTCTCACCCTTTGTTTCCCCCCCCCCCCCCCCCCGCCATTTGCTCTCTCTCTCTCAAAATAAATATTTAAAAATATGCTTATAAAGTTTAAATACTGCTGTTTATTTGATTTTTCCTTGAGAGTTTTATAAATTTTAGAGTATGAACTCCTCTCCAATAGAGCCTTATATTTAGGAAGCCTGTGCCACCCACCTAGGTTGAGGGTGGGTCCTTCCAGATCAGTTTTTTGTTTACTTCTGCTAGGAGTCTCCAGGAGTATCAGTGGTTAGGTACTATGGTTTCTTGGACCATTGCCTGTAAACTTGAACTTCAGGCGAGTCTGAGGGCAAATTCGTGGTTCTAAATCTTCAAGGGAGACCTTTTGCCCACTGAGAGCCCAGCCTGGGACAGACAAATTCACACATCTGCCTACCCTAGGGAACTGTTTCTTTTCTTTCTTACTTTTTTCTTTTCTTCTTTTTTCTTTTCTTTTCCTTTCTTTTTCTTTTCTTTTCTCTTTTTTTTCTTTCTTCTTTTCTTCTTTCTCCCTTCCTTCTTTTCCTTCTCTTCCTTTCCCTTCGTTGTGTATTTTGAGAGGGAGGAGAGAAAGAATCCTAAGCAGGCTATACATTGAACACAGATCCTTGTTGGGTTGAGGGGGACAGGGGTAGACCTTGATCTCATAAACTGTGAGATCATGACTGAAATCAAGAGACATTTAATGGACTGAGCCAGCCAGGTGCCCCTGAACTGAGTTTTTTCTTAATTGTTCTTTCATTGAAGATGTAGTTCTTAAGTGGTCCCAGATTTTGGCGGAGGGGGGGGGGTTGTTTTTGTTTTTTCATTTTAAAGTAGGCTCCATGCCCAATGTGGGTCTTGAAATCCTGACCCTGAGATCAAGAGTCACATGCTCTGCTGACTGAGCCAGCCTGGTGCTCAGTTGTTTCAGTGTTGTGTGGAATTACTTTTTCCAGTTTCTGTAGACCTAAATCCTGATGTTTCCTTTTAGCTGTCAAAAGCCAGCCTCTCTGAAACGGCCAATCTCATCTGTCACAAGGCTACTACACGTTTAATTCAGTTTCCTCTTATTTGGGGACCCTAGAACACTGCATTTCTTATAAACTTAGTACTGTGATTTTCAAAGGAGTTTGTTACATTTTATCTAGTGGAGAGTTTCAGGTATTTTAATCTCTTCCAAACTCTGGAAACCAAATCATGTTGTTTCTTTATATATTTTCCCCTCTGTTTACTCTTTACTTCCAAAAGTTTTATTTCTATCCTCAATACCTCTTTCATTCCCCCTCATCTTAGCTACCATTTCTCATAACCTTGGTGTTCCTCAACCTGATCTTCAACTGTTCTTAATTATATATTCATTTTAAAAATTATATTTCTGGGGGCACCTGGGTGGCTCAGTTAAGCGTCTTTTTTTTTTTTTTTAAGTTTATTTATTTTGAGAGAGAGAGAGCAAGTAGGGTAAGGAGAGGGAAAGAGAGAATCCCAAGCAGGCTCCATACTGTTAGCACAGAGCCTGATGCAGGGCTCAAACTCACAAACCGTGAGATCATGACCTGAGCTGAAATGAAGAGTTGGACACCTAACCAACTGAACCAGCCAGGCACTCCTGAGTGTCCACCTCTTGATCTTGGCTCAGGTTATGATCTCACAGTTTGTGGGTTCGAGCCCCGCACTGGGCTCTGCACTGACAGCATGGAGCCTGCTTGAGGTTCTCTCTCCCTCTATCTCCCCATCCTATCTCTCTCTCTCAAAATATTTATTTATTTATTTATTTCTGGGTGCCTGGCTGGCTTGGCCAGTAGAGCATGAAACTTGATCTGAGGGTCATGATTTCAAGCCCTATGTTGGGCATGGAGCCTACTTTAAAAAAATAAAGACTAAAGAACACCTGGGTGGCTCAGTCAGTTGAGTGTCCCGACTCTTGATTTTGGCTCAGGTCATGATCCCAGGGCCATGGGATGAAACCCTATATCAGCTCCCATGCTGAGCATGGAACCTGCTTGAGATTCTTTCTCTCCCTCTGCCCCTCTCCCCTGCTCGATCTCTTTCTCAAAAAATAAAATGATAAAGATTGAAAAAGAATTTTCATTTTTATTTGAGAGAGCACAAATGGGAAGGGGCAGAGAGAATCCCAAGCAGGGTCTGCACTGTCAGCTCAATCTCATGAATGTGAGATCATGACCTGAGACAAAATCAAGAGTCGGATGTTTAACCAACTGAGCCACCCAGGCGCCCCTAAAATTATATTCCTTATACTAGCATTTACAGTTGGTTCTTCATAGGTGCTTATTCCTGCTTCCCTTTTCCATTCATCTTATTTTGCTGGTTGGATGTATTATGTTCATTTTAAATTCTTGCTGTGTTCTTGTGCTCTGCAAAAAATTACATGTGTATACCACAACTTCACATTCTACCACTGATGGATGTTTGGGTTATTTTCAGTTTAGGGTTATCCTGAAGAATGCTGTAAGGACCATTTTTATTTCCTTGGCATTTATGGGTATGCTTTTCTGTTGGGTACATGACTTACAGTAGAATCTGAGGTACTTCGCTTTGTGAACCAAAATATTTTCCAAAGAGATTATTCCAGTTACCCTCACCAGTGGCGGCTGCTCAGTGTGCTTGCTTACTTACTGTGTGCTGTTCTGAGATGTCTGTGCTTCGTATCCCATGTCGTTTTAATTTACACTGCCCAGATGACTAATAAAGCTGAACACCTTTTCATATATTTGCAGGCCGTTTAGATATCCTTGTTGTGAGGTCATTGAATATCCTACCCATTTTGTAATTAGATTGTCTTTTTTCTCTTTCAGAAAACAAGCCATTTGTTACTGTTTTGCAATTGCCATCTCCTGTTTTAGAGCTTGTCTTTTCATTCTCTTAATGATATCTTTTGGTGAATGTAAGTGTTTAAGGTAGTCCCAATTTATAAATTTATGCCCTTTTACAAAATCTTTCCCTGCCCAAAGATCATTATAATATTTTCCAATCTTTTTTTAAAAGTTTTCTACTTTTGCCTTTTGTATTTAGATTTATAATCCATCTGAAGTAGAGGTATGTGTCAAGCTTTTTTATATGTGTGGATTTCCAGTTGTGTACACAATTTTCTGAATACGCTGATTTTTTCCATTGTTCAGGAATGCCATCTTATAAATCAAAGGTCCATGCATATGTAGATTTCTTTCTGGAATCTATTCTGCCTCTTTGCTTTATTTCTATATTCTTGCACCAATTCCTTGCAATACCAACTTGCAACAATACTGAATCCTTACAGTAATTAGGACCATACTGTCTTAGTTTCTTAATTATTGTAGGTTTACAATAATTTTGATATCTGATAGAGTAAATCCTCTCACTTTACTCTTATTTCAGATTGTCTTGTATGCTCTCTCCCTGTAAAATCTATAATGAACTTAACCAATTTCTGTAATAAAATCCTGTTGGGATTTTGACTGGAATTGCATTGAACTTATAGAGATCAGTTTGGAGAGAATTGATATATTTATAACTGAATTTTCATTCCATGAACATATTTCTTCACTTATGTAAGTCATCTTTAATATCTCTCAAAATATTTTACAGTTGGTGTAAACGTATTATATATTTATGCAATTGCGAATGCTATTTTTTATTTTTCAGTTTGTTGGCATATAAAAATACAAAACACTTTTGTATATTATGGGAACTTTCATCTGATAAATGCTGTGTACAAAACCACAGCAAAACATTCCAAAAGATGAAAACTGGTTAAAATTTTCTGACATTGGAAATAAGACATTTTATCCAACAACCTTTCTAAATTCCCTTATTAATTTCGATAGTTTTGACTGTCTCCATACCCAGTTATGTTATCTGCAAATAAGTTTTATTTCTCCTATTCCAATTCTAGCTTGCCTTATTGACCTCCATAGGACTTCTAATACAATGTTAAGTAAATGTGACAGTTGGAATCCTTATCTCTTTTCCCATCTTGGAGTGAAAATCTGAGATTAACATGATGAAGTAGATAGCTTCAGAATGGGGGCTTATTGCCAGAAAAACTGACCATGTGATTAGAGAGAGAACTTTTAGCCTCATCTCCCAACCTCCAGAGGAGGGGAGAGGGTCTCCAGCTCTGAATTGAGTAATTTTTTTTTTAATATTTATTCTACAGAGAGAGAATGCAAGCAGGGGAGGGGCAGAGAGCGAGGGGGACAGAGGGTCTGAAGTGGGTTCTGTGCTGACCACAAAGAGCCCAATGCAGGGCTTGAACTCACAAACTGTGAGATCATGACCTGAGCTGAAGTCAGCTGTTTATTAACCGAGCCACCCAGGCGTCCGTTGATTAATTTATTCTTTAAAAATGTTTATTTTCAGACAGAGAGTGAGCACTAGCAGGGGAGGGGCAAGAGAGAGGAGAGAGAATATCCCAAGCATGCTCTGTGCTGTCAGTGCATAGCCTCCTGCGGGGCTCCATCTCAAGAACCATGAGATCATGACCTGAGCCAAAATCAAGAATGGGTCGCTTAACTGACTGAGCCACCCAGGTGCCCCTTAATTCATTAATTTAGTTAACCATGCTCATGTCATGAAACCTCAACAAAGCTTGAAGAGGCTCAGAGAGCTTCCTGGTTGCTGCACATACTGATGGACTAGGTGGGTGTCACACCCCAACTCCATAGGGATAGAAGGTCCTGTGCTCCTTGCTTCCAGATCTTGTGCTATAGGTTTCTTCCACCTGGCTATTCCCGAGTTGTATCCTTTATAATAAAACTGTAATTTTAAGTATAGCACTTTTAGTGACTTCTTCGAGTTGTTCTAGTAAATTATCAAAGGAGGAGCTCCAGAGAAGCCCCCGAATTTGTAATCAGCCATGCAGAAGAGTGGGTGGTTTGGAGATATCCAAGACTCGCAGCTGGCATCTGAAGTGGATGCAGTCTTGTGGGACTGAGCCCTTGTGGTGTGGGGGTCTGTGCTAACTCCAGGTGGTGTCATAAATGAATTGTATGTAAAAGTCTGTGGTATGTGAACTAAAGACCACTCCTTCCCCAACTACCTCAGCTCAGGGAGTTGAAGACACCACTCCAGACTGCTGCATCCAAGATCACAGGACTCACTCTCCCACCAGCTCCCAGTTGGAGGGCTGTCTTCCTGGGAGGTTCAGGCCATCGGTCTTTCACATCCTGCTCCCAGCTATCTGGTACTGAGATAAGGTCTGGTATGTGTAGTTGAAAGCTGGCGGCTCCCTTCTTGCTCCCAGCTACCACTTGTGGAACAAAGGTTCCACCTTGGGCAAAGTGAGCTGAGAAGATTGAAGCTCTGACCACTGTTGTCTCTGTTCATGAGGTGGTGGTTGCCTTTCTTAACAAACTTTCATAGATTTTTCTTGAATAGATGTCCTTCATTTGCTGTTTGATCATTTCCAGAGACTTTAAATGGTTGCTTTTATTTCTGTTTTTACAATTTTCACTGGTTTCACTGGGAAGCATGTTAGCACAACTCCTCATCTGTCATACAAGAAGTTGATCCTCCTCCAAGACATTTTCAATATTTTAGGGGCACCTAGGTGGCTTGGTCGGTTAAAGTTCATGAGATAAAGCCCCATGCCAGGCTCTTTGCTGACAGCACAGAGCCTGCTTGGGATCCTCTCTCTCCCTCTTACTAGGCTCCTCCCCAACTTGCTCATACATGCTCTCTTTCTCAAAGTGAATAAACATTAAACATTTTTAAAAACCGTTCTCAATATTTCAGTGTTCTTTTCAGGCGCACATGTAACATTCTTCAGGATAGATCACGTTAGGCCACAAGATTCAATAATTTAAGAAGACTGAAATTGTATCAAGTAACTTTCTGACCACAACTGTATGAAACTAGAAATTAATAACAAAAAAAAAACTGGAAGAAACATAAACACATGGACACTAAACAATATGCTACTAAAAAATATATGGGACAACAGAGAAGCCAAAGTAGAAATCAAAAAATACATGGAAAAAATGAAAATGGAAATACAACACTCCCATAAATCCTTGGGATGCAGCAAAAGCAATTCTAGGAGGAAAGTTTATAGCAATACAGACCTACCGTTAAGAAATAAGAAAAATCTGGGGCACCTGGGTGGCTCAGTTGGTTTAGCGTCCGATTTCGGCTCTGGTCATAATCTGAGTTTGTGAGTTTGAGCCCCACATCAGGCTTTGCGCTGACAGCACAGAGTTTGCTTCAGATTCTCTGTCTCCCTCTCTCTCTGCCCCTCCCTGCTCCTGCATGTTAAGATAAATAGACTAACATTAAAAAACATTAAATAAGAAAAATCTCAAACCATCTAACCTTACACCTGAAATAACTAGAAAAAGAAGAAAAAGACCAAAGTTAGTAGGAGGGAAATAACAAACATTAGAGAAGAAATAAATGGAGAGACTAAAAATAAACAATAGATCAATGAAACCAAGACCTGGCTCTTTCAAAAGATAAACAAAATTATAATTCTTTAGGCAGAATCATCAAGAGAGAGGACTCCAATAAATAAAATAAAAAATGAGGGCTGCCTGGCTGGCTCAGTTGATGGAGTGTATGACTCTTGATCTCAGAGTCATGAGTTCAAGCCCCACAATAGGTATGGAGCCTGCCTAAAAATAAAGTCAGAAATGAAAGAGGAAAAATAACAACCAATACCAAAAGAATACAAAGGATTATAAAAGAATAGTAAGAAAAATTATATGCCAACAAACTTGATAATGTAGAAAAATGGATCAATTTCTACAAACATATTCTTCCAAAACTGAATCAGGAAGAAATAGGAAATTTGAACAGACCAATTGTTAGTAATTAACTTGAATTGGTAATCAAAAAACTCCCAACAAACAAAAATCCAGAACCAGATGCCTTCATAGGTGAATTGTACCAAACATTTAAAGAAGGGTTAATACCTATCCTTGTCAAACTATTCCAAAAATGGAAAATTTCCAAATTCATTCTACAAGGCCAGCATTACCAAAACCAGACAAAGATGCTAAAAAAAAAAAAAAAAAAAAAAACAAATACAACATAAAACAAACAAATGGGCCAATATCCCTGATGAACATAGATAAAAAAAAAAAACCCATCAAATATTAGCAAACTAAATTCAAAAAGATCATTCACTGGGGCACTTGGCTGGCTCAGTTTGTATAGCATGTGACTTGACCTTGGGGTCATGATTTTGAGCTCTGTATTCTGTATATTTTCTATCTTGAAATATGCTGAAGATTATTTTATGAACACGCACATGGTCAGTTTTTGCAAATGTTTCATAAAAATGTAAAAATATCTGGGCACCTGGATGGCTCAGTTGGTTAAGCGTCTGACTCTGGATATCAGCTCAGATCATGATCTCACTGTTCATGGGATCCAGCCCAGCATTGGGCTCCACGCTGACAAAGCAGAGCCTCTTTGGGATTCTCCCTCTCCCTCTGTCCCTCCCCCACTCATGCTCGCTCTCTCTCTGTCTCTCTCAAAATAAACTTAAAAATTCTGCATTTTGGGCACTGTTTTAATGTGTCAATTAGGTTTAAATATTACTTTTGTTGTTCAAATATTCTGTACCCATACTGATTATGTTTTGGCCTGCTTGTTCTATCGGTTACTATGAGTAGCTTATTAAAATATCCCTGTATAAATGTGAATATGCCTATTTCTCCTTTTAATTCTGACAATTTTTGCTATACATATGTATCTTAAAGTGTTATTAGGTAAATAAAATATAGAATTCTATCTTCTTAAGTGCCCTTTATAATACTCTTGGCTTCAAGTACTTTGGCTGAAATTAAAATAGCTAGATCAGCTTTTCTGGCATTTACATGGTGTATTTTACCATCCTCATGCTTTCAACCTGTCCATATCAAGATCTCTTGGGATGTCTGGGTGGCTCAGTTGGCTCAGTGTTCAACTTTGGCTCAGGTCATGATCTCATGGTTCCTGGGTTTGAGCCCTGTGTTGGGCTCTGTGCTGACAGCTCAGATTCAGATTCTGTGTCTCCCTGTCTCTCTGCTTCTCCCCTGCTCAAGCTCTGTCTCTCTCAAAAATAAATAAGCATTAAAAAAATTTTTAAAGGACTCTTGTATAGTTGCCCTTTTTTATGATTATTTTTAATTTTTTTAATGTTTATTTTTTTGAGACAGAGCACAAGCAGGGGAGGGGAGAGAGAGACACAGAATCTTAGGCTCCAGGCTCTGAGCCATCAGCACAGAGCCTGACACAGGGCTTGAACTCATGAACCTTGAGATCATGAACTGAGCTGAAGTCAGAAGCTTAACTGACTGAGCCACCCAGGCGTTCCTATTTATTATTTTTTAAGTTTATTTATTTTGAGTGTGTGCAAGCACGCACATGTAGGGGAGGGGCAGAGAGAGAAAGGGAGAGTCTCAAGCAGGCTCTGCACTTTCAGTGTCGAGCCCAATTTGGCCCTCAAACTCATGAACTGTGATATCATGACCTGAGCCAAAGTCAGATGCTTAACCAACTGAACCACCCAGGCACCCTGCCCCCATTGCCTTTTTTTTTTTTTTTTTTAAATCCAGGCTGCCAATCTTTGTCTTTCCATAGTAGTGTAATATTTAGTTCAATTAAAAAGTAAGGCATAATTACCAACATATGTGCATACAAATCTGTCATTTAACTTTTTTTTTGCCCTGCCTGTTCCACATTTTTCTTTTCAGACTTTTTGAAAAATTCCGTTCCCCTCCTCCATTTAGCTTGTTATTTATATATTGTTTTAACTGTTACTCAGTAGTTTGCTTGGTATTCAAATTCTTGGCACAGTGTCTTCTATTTCATGGGCATCCACTTCATAAGCTGTAGAGCTGTGTACATTCAGATACATATAATCCCATTCAAAAGATGCAGAAACAGACAGAAGCAGTGAAATGGTCTCTCAACTCCCATACCTAAGTGGTACTTACCATTATACAATCAGGCCTCGTGTTGACCACATCCCTTCAAATATCCTAGTGCCCTTTGAAAACTCTCTATTGACTTTCTGTCATCATCTGTTACTTACCTAAATTCTGGCTGGAGGTTTTTCTTAAAATCTTTAAAAGCTACCCTGTATATATTTGTAAACATTTCCCCCTCTTCAGCATCTACCATTCTCCCATGTACGTAGGTCCAAACTCTTAAGTCATCTGGGATGTTTCCATTTCTCCCACCGATTCAGCCACTGCCTTCCTTAGCAAAACCTCTGATCTGTTACTTCTATCTCATTACTGCTACCATACCACTAGGAGTTTTTATGAACTCATTCATGCAGCATGCTACCAATACCAATATTCATGCATGCCCTATTTCCTTTTTGCTTTACGCACATTACTTCCAGATTATTTAAAACATCTTGAAGCTCCCCAGTTCTCTAATGGCTCTGTGCCTAGAGCAAAGAAACTACAAATAGGGATGAAAGTAACTTTGTATGGGGCAAGAGATTCCTGTTACAATTCTCCATTTCAGCATGGTGGCACTACCAGCATACCTTATTAAACGCTGGCATAGAAAAGCAACTGCTTAAGTTACTCCTATCAGAGAAAGCATAATCTCTGATAAAAGTGATAAAGATTCCTGATTTTCTTCCTTAGAGTGTCACATGGCCAATGCCTACCATACATAGCATGGGATAGAATGAGAAGAACAATCAGCTGGGAGAGTGACCTTTTTTTTTTCTCAAAGTGGTCCTCTGAGTATAATTACACTGACATCTTGCTTTGAGAAATTTGCTTGTATGGTTATATAGGTATGAATGTTTATACACAGATTAAGTTTATACCCACACACAGCATTACAATAGTGTTAGTGTTAGAATATTTGGGGGGTTTTATACCCAACTAAATATTATTTATATTTATGGTGAAGAGAGGCATCTTGTGAAACTGAGTCAAACCATTGCTCACACCTTGATTTATTAAAAATTTTTTTAAACTTTGTTTCTTTTTGAGAGAGACAGACAGACAGAGTGGGGAGAGGGGAAGAGAGAGAGGGAGACACCGAATCTGAAGCAGGCTCCAGGCTCCAAGGTGTCAGCACAGAGCCCCACACAGGGCCCAAACCCAAAAGCCGTGAGATCATGACCTGAGCCAAAGTCAGACGCTTAACTGATTGAGTCACCCAGGCGTCCTAATAAACTTTTATTATTTTTTAATCACTTCTTGGCCTTTTGGCTAAGATCAAGTGTATTTTTATTATTTTTATTTTTTAAATTTACATCCAAGTTAGTTAGCATATAGTGCAACAATGATTTCCGTAGATTCCTTAATGCCCCTTAGCCATTTAGCCCATCCCCCGCCCCACAAACCCTCTGGCAACCCTGTTTGTTCTCCACATTTAAGAGTCTCTTTTGTCCCCCTCCCTGTTTTTACATTCCTTTTGCTTCCCTTCCCTTATGTTCATCTGTTTTGTATCTTGAAGTCCTCATATGAGTGAAGTCATACATTTGTCTTTCCTTAATTTCGCTCAGCAGAATACCCTCTAAGGGCGTCTGGGTGGCTCAGTCAGTTGAGCGACTTCGGCTCAGGTCATGATCTTGCAGTCTGTGAGTTTGAGCCCCGAGTTGGACTCCGTGCTGACAGCTCAGAGCCTGGAGCCTGCTTCGGATTCTGTGTCTCCTTCTCTCTCTGCCCCTCCCCCACTCATGCTCTGTGTCTCTGTCAAAAATAAATAAACATTAAAAAAAAAAAAAAAACCTCTAGTTCCATCCATGTAGTTGCAAATGGCAAGATTTCATTCTTTTTTGATTGCTGAGTGATACTCCATTGTATTTATATACCACATCTTCTTTATCCATTCATCCATCAGTGGACACCTAATAAACTTTTTTTAAAGAGCCATTTTAGGTTCACTGCAAAATTGGGCAGAAAAGCAGTTCCTATATACCCTGTCCCCACACATTACACATCATTCTCGATTTGCATCTTCATTGGGGCGCCTGGCTGGCTCAATCAGTAAAGCATACAACTCTTGATCTGAGGGTTTAAAGTTCAAGCCCCATGTTGGGTGTAGAGATTACCTAAAAATCTTTTTTTTTTTTTATTTTTTTTTAACGTTTATTTCTGAGAGAGACAGAGCATGAATGGGGGAGGGGCAGAGAGAGAGAGGGACACAGAATCTGAAGCAGGCTCCAGGCTCTGAGCTGTCAACACAGAGCCCGACACAGGGCTTGAACCCACAAACTGTGAGATCATGACCTGAGCCGAAGTCAGATGCTTAACTGACTGAGCCACCCAGACACCCCACCTAAAAATAAAATGTTAAAAAAAAAATTGCATCTTCAGTTAGATTTGCTTTAAACATTTGCAAATAAATGTTTCAACATCTAATTAGTACTTAAATTCTTTCAATGTTACTTTCTTTGCATTACTGGATTTCAAGTGTTCTGCTTATTTTGATCTTTTTTTTTTTATAATCAAGGTATATAAATTATATAGGAACTTTGTTTTATTTCGAGACATGGTTATGTGGGTAAATTCATAGTTCCTATCGATCTATCCAAGTTTTACATCAACTATGATTTAGTTATGGAATTCTAAAAGAAGCAGAAATATTAAAATAAGCAACTCCAGGTGTATGACCAGCATAAGGACAACACTAGATTCTCAGTGAAATGCATTTGTATGACAATGCCAATCAGTGATACATGCAAGAGTTCAGGCAACTGTTCCTGAAGTAATGTTATAGTGGTTATCCTTGATATTTTACATAGTACGTAACAGCTTTTATTTTTCCTAAATATTAAGCAATGTGAATGCAATGAATACTGCAGATAAAGTGTCCCCCAAAAGGACTTACTCTTAGAAAAAAACACAGATTTAGGATAACAGCACACTTACACTACATGAAAAATGGACAAAGATGTCTATGTCCATGTGCAATAATTAAGTGGATATCTATTGTGATGTGGGTCAAAGCCTTTGGTCTAAGTAAGAAAAATTCTCATATATCTAATTCAGACATGCTAGAATGACATCTACCCTAATTCACCTTATTTAGGGATACTTCCACTCCCACTCATTTTCTCCAATGATCCAAGTAATGCAGGATCAATATAGGAAATTTGCAAAGTGTACGACATGAAAAAAAGTAAAAAACAAAAACTAAAAGCAAGAATTATTGCTAACCAACGATTCCCATGAAGGTGAAAGGTTACAGATCACTAGGGACTTGTCATGCAGCTGAATTAGGGATTTCCAAATTTCTTCTTCATCGTTGATGGTGAGCACCTTGGTATGCTGCTCTTTCCTGCTGCAGGCACATCATCTCCTCAAAGATCTGAAAGTTGGCCTCTTGGTCCCTCCTGTAAGATGTTAAATCTTTTCCTTTCTTACTTCTTTCCTCTGCCTTAGGGTGGTGTTTCTTCTTACAGACACTACTTCTGCTCCACCTGAGAGTTCTGTTAACAATCTTTATTTATTTATTTTTAAATGTTTTTATTTTTGAGACAGAGACAGCATGAGCACGGGGTGGGCAGAGAGAGAGGGAGACACAGAATCTGAAGCAGGCTCCAGGGTCTGAGCTGTAAGCACAGAGCCCAACACGGGGCTCGAACTCACAGACCGTGAGATCATGACCTGGGCTGAAGTCGGACGCTTAACCGACTGAGCCACCCAGGCGCCCTGACATGTTAACAATCTTTATACAGATCTTTCTCAACTTAGGATGGCGTTACTTCCCCATAAATCCATTGTAGTTGAAAATATTAAATCAAAAATGCATTAGTACACCTAGCCTACTGAACACCATAGCTTAGCCTAGCCTAACTTAAAGGTGCTCACTCAGAACACTGACATTAGCCTACAGTTGGGCAAAACCATGTAACACTGTTTTATAATAAAGTGTCTAATACCTCATGTAATTTATTGAATACTGTAGTGAAGGTGAAAAACAGAAAAAAGTCAGTTAAGCATCCAACTTTGGCTCAGGTCACGATCTCACAGTTCGTGAGTTCAAGCTCCATGTTGGGCTCTGTGTTGACCATTCAGAGCCTGGGGCCTGCTTCGGATTCTGTCTCTCTCTCTCTCTCTGCCCTCTCCTGCTCACGCTCTCTCAAAAATAAACAAACATTAAAAAAAAAAAAAGAATGATTTTATGTGTACAGAATAGTTTTAAGTGTATTGATTGCTTATACTTGTGATCCCATGGCTGACTGGGAGTTGTGGCTCGCTGTTGCCCAGTATCACCAGACAGTGTGGTACTTCATACTTCCAGTCTGGGAAAAGATAAATATTTCAAATTTGATGTATGAAAAAAAATAAAATTCAAAGTATGGTTTCTACTGAATGTATATTATTATTTATTTATTTTTTAGTAATCTCTACACCCAATGTGGGACTCTGACCCCCAACCCTGAGATCAGTCACATGCTTTTCTGAGCCAGCCAGGCACCCCACCACCCCAAATGTGTATCACTTTTACACCATCATAGAGTTGAAAAATTACAAGTCAAACCATTCATAAGTTTGGGACCATCTGCATTAGTTTTCCCTTGTTGATATAATGCTGAAAAAGCCTTTGAAAAAAATTCAACACCCATTCCTGATAAAAGCACTTACGAAAATGAATTGGTAGATATCTTTAACATGAAAAAATGTTTACCTTAATCCTAAAGTCAGTGTCTTATTTAATGGTAAAATACTGGAGACATTCCTACTGACAACAAGACTAAGGCAAGGGTGCGCATTATTTCTCTTATTCAATACTGTACTAGCAGTATTAAGCAAGGCTGTTAGATAAGAAAAATGAATTACAGGCACAAAAATTGGTAAAGAAGTAAAACCAGCTCTATTTGCAGGTGATATGATTGCACACCTGAAAAATCCTAGAGAAACAATGATAAAATTCAGTAAAAGAATTGAGGAAGATATCAAGATACAGAATTAACATACAGAAATTGCCTTCATATCCTAAAACAATCAGCACACAATGGTAGAGAAAACCCCATTTCTGTAATAAAGAAGATTAAAATACTTAGGACTAAGCTTACAAAAAATATGCAAAAATGAGAAAAATTTAGAAACACCCCTGAAAGACACAAAAGCAGAGTGCTCTCAATTATGATGGCTTATTATCATAAAGACAACAGTTAAATGAAATTAGATCCTGATCTCACAAATGCATAGGAATATACTCTAAATTATCAGGAATCTACTTAAATTAAAAAAAATGAAATATACAAGCACAAGAAAAACATGGGTAAATTCATCTCTAACCTCAGTATGGAGAAAGGCTTTCTAAATACTAACATACAATTGAGAGGCAGTAAGAGATTAACAAAGTTTACTACATAAAAAATGGAAGCTGTTTGCATTGCAAGAAAATATCATCATCAAAGACAAAAGACAATTAATTGGGAAAACTATAACATCTCAAAGATAAAGATTTAGTATATAAAGAATTCTTAAAAATTGAGAAAGGACCAAAACTCATAGTAAAATAGGAATGACATGAAGACTATTCATAAAGATATTCAGATGGTCCTTAAATATATGAAAAGATACCCTACCTTATTCATAGCTAGAGATACAAACTAAAACTAATCTGAAATACCATTTTTTACCTATCAGATTTGGCAAAAATTACCAAGTATGACATAAACTTCCTGTTGGCAAGGCTGTGAGAAGAGGCACTCTCATACATTCCTGGTGGGAAAACAAACTGGTACAACCCTTTTGGAGGAGAATTTGGCAATATCTAATAAAAGTACATATGCACTTATATATTTTGACCCAGCAATCCTATTTCTGGGAATTTACCTGAAGGAAGATACATTCCAACAATATGAAAATACACATGCACAAGGTTATTCAATTATAGCATTGTAATGGCAAAATACTGGAAAGGACCTAAATGCCCATACATAGAAGAGTAATTGCATAAGCTATAGTATAGTCACACAATGGAACAGAAGAGTATTTACATAAACTGTAGTATATTCACACTATATAGTTGTTAAAAACGTTTTTGGAGTAAGATCTCCATGAACTGGTATAGTTTCCAGGGTATACTGTAAAGTAGAAAAAAACCACCAAAATATAAAAGAGTTAACTAAAACATGCTACATTTCATGTAAGAAAAAAAGGGAAATAATATCCACTCAGCTATTTATTTATTCAAAAGAGGCACAGGAAGAATAATACAGAAACTAGAGATAGATTACCTATAGGGAATAAGTTCAAGCGGGACAGAAAGGCTACAAGAAGACAGAAAGGATAGAGAGGAGGGACACTTTCTGTATAGTTCTAACTTTTAGAACTATGCTAATGTTTTACATACAAAAAAAAAAAAAAACACACACAAAAAACCAAACAGATTAACAAAGAATGGGTAGCATTCATTATGAAATACAAACAAAACCAAATTAACTATCTGCATTACAAATCAATAACATAACGATACTGAAAGGGGGAGCAGAGAAAAGAACCCACATTACTTTGTAAAACAGTATTTTGATTATGCACTAGAAGAGTAAAAAAGGGAACTATAGACAAATACTGCACTGTTAGGCTGTTTTTTTGTTGGTAGATAGATGAACTAGTAATTCTGAAAGTACCTTACATGTATCCTAGAAATTAAGCAAATAAAAGAAGTGAGCATATTACAAAGTCAGATTTCTTACTGTTGGATAAAAGTTTCAAAAAGAGAAAGACTATAATGAACTCTGTGGGATTGGTCTGGTATTAGAAGTATCATTATGAATTAATGGATATACACACACATATGGTATACACATACCTATAACACACATATAGATCTAGAAATGGATGTATATATTACATACATTTTCTAGCTCTGTTAAGCAGGCTAGAAGCAATAATACCTCAGTACCGATGACTACATCTAGTGTTGATTTTGGTTTCTAAATACCACTGTTTCATAGAAGGAACTATGGACACTTACAAAAATCAGTTTCCAGGGCTGGAGAAAATACAAGTTGAGTCCAGTATATCTTTTGTTGCCAAAAATTAAGGGAGTATTAAAAGTTGGAGATGTCAAAAAGACATGAGGGTCAACTGGAGAGAGTTCACATGGGCAAATCTGGGACATTCTGGGTAACAAAGTAAATAATGGTAGGAATGGGTTGTAACCTATAGAATAATATAAGGATACACGGGCCCATTATCAATAAAATAAATGTGTAATGAATGGGGGAGAAAACCTTCCTCACAACAGAATTTCAACTACTAAAAGTAGAAGGAATGATGGAAACAGAAAATCATCATTTGGCCAATACTACACTGACAACTGTTTCAGGAAAAGAACCATGGGGGACAAAGAAGAACCACGAATGCCTGCCAATTAAGTGGGCAATAGTGTGAGAAATAGGATACTTACACCATCCCAAGAATTTCTCCACAAGATACTTACTAATTACAAAGAGAAAGTAGTAATTTGACAGTGGAGAAATCTGACAGACACCACCTTAACCAAGGGATGAAAATTAACATTACTAGCAATGGGACAAATTAACATCATGCTCTTGCTGCTACACTGAGGACACAGCAGTTCTGTGCTATTCTCGCCAAAAATGCATACATGGAATTTAATCATGAGGAAACAGAAGGCAAGGCCCTAGCTGAGAATCTTTTATAAATAATTGGCCTATACTTTTTAAAAAGTCTAAGGTCATGAAAGACAAACACTGAAGAAGTGCCTCAGATTAAGGAAGCTAGAGACAGATGACAACTAAACAATGTGTGATAATGAAGTGGATCTTTGACGAGACATTAGTGGAACAAAAAGTGAAATGTGAAAAATATCTGTAGAACAACGGTATAAGGTGATATATTAAGGTAATGTAATAATGTTAATTCCCTGATTTTGACAACTGTCCTGGAGTTACTGAAGATGTTAACACTTGGAGAACATGGAAATATCTTGTAATATTTTTGCAATGTTTTCAAAGTCTGAAGTCTTTTCAAAATGAAGTTTAAAATTCAAAAGAAGTACCTTCACTTAAAAGTAACTTGGACAACCCCTCCAAACTAAATCAAGCTAACCTTGATTATTAGAGTTAAGGAACAACATCTGAAACTCAGCCTTCATTTGTAATTATTCAAATTAGAGTTAACCTTAATTCTAAAGTGGAGTTCAATTTTTTATTTACTAAGACCTGATCTATTGGGAAGCAGCATTAGAAACATTCAGAAAACATATTACATGGAGTTAATTGATGGTAGACACTAGAATACCTTCTAACACTTAGGGATTTTCAAAGGTATGCCTTAGCAGGATTTTCTACAGCACAAGACAGGCAATACTTTGGCAGTGGAGAGGGAGGATTTGGATTAAGTCTTTTCCAACCCCAGATATTATAATGCTATAGAACTATGTGCTAAGTTAGGAAGACTCCACTAAGTAATAGTTTTAAAACTCCCCTTACTTTGGCCAACAATCTGGAAAAGAGCAACAATCATAATATCTGTCTCTTCTTTTACGTGAAAAAACAAAACAAAAAAACCAGCGACAATTAAGCAGAATAGAAAATAAGAACACTATTGAGTTTGACAAATTTATTGGTATTTTAGTAAAGACATTCATCTCAGTCGTTTCTCTCCCATCTTGACCTTAGGCTAATATTTGAGTCAAGAAAAGAATATGTAGGAGAGGGATGTTATTTTAACATAAACAGTAAAATGGACAAAAGTGGAAAGTTTGCCTACATTAAAGCAAGTTAAATTCATGTATCTTGATATAATTAAATCATGTAAGAACTAATAGTTCTATATACATTTCCATTGTTTTACTTGGGGCTTACTCTAAACTTAAATGCAAATGAACAAGTGTTAGGAATATATACAGGCTGCTTCTCTGGAGTTATTACTTATTAAAAGAGCTTGGCGAGTAGTTCCCACCAATAAAATAGTCTGAAGCTGCCTCCAAATTAAACATTGCAGGAATTTTCAATTTTTGTTTCTTTTATCTGTGACTAGGTTTTTAAAGATGTGTTTAACTATCACATTAAAAAAGAATTCATATACAAAAATTAAAAAAAAAACCTACAATACACAGATCTAACAACGTATATGTGGTCAAAGATTCCATAAAATATGTTTAAAGATGCATTTTCTTTTTATCTTCAGTACCTAAAATGTGCTTTTGAGAGGCCATTGGTTAATATGTATACACTCAAATAAACCACAGTACTGTCCTAAAATAAAGAATTCTTGTATTAAGTTCAAATCAAATTTGCTTTCACAAGTTAGTAACTTAAATTAAGCTTTAACAAAGTTACAGAAAGTGCATCTTTCTCATTTTCATCTTCATACAATGTTGTCTTTTTGGTGTTTCTACTTTTTAAAAAATAAAAACAGCCACATATTTAAGTATTATGTACATTTAAATTTTTGGTGGTGGTTTGTATTTTAAAAGAAACAGCTTCCTTATGATTTGCCTCAAGATCTGGTGGAAATGCTTGCAGCAACTAACTAGTAACAAAAACCAAGATAAGCACATTCAAAATACTGATTTACTTTGGTAGCAAATGGTCTTTGAAGACTAATGAAGGTAGACAAGACCCGTTAAGGTGAAGTGGGCTATTTCAAATACTCAACAATTTACATAAAATTAAAAAAAAATTTTTTTTCAAGAGCTAAGCATCTGTACCAACTGATAGTAATGCAACACCTAGTTTTTGATGACTTGAAACAAAACAAATGCCCATTAGGAAAAAAAAAAAAAGGCTGTATTTTAATTTTATCTAATGTACTTTCAGTCAATAGTCCAGTAACATTTTCCTCCCAATACAATACTCCCTCTCTATAAGGCTGTTCCTGGGAGCCAAACACTTCAGTGTAATAAGGGAGTTAAGAGTAATTGCTTGCAGTTTAAATAGACAATAACTTTTTGCGTCCCTCTTAATGTGCTAATAATTGCGTCTAAAAAAATATGCAATTCTTAGAAAGGTACCATTTCTGATTTTTTTTATTATCTGTAACCTTTGGAAACTAATCACATGAAACTACAAAATTAGCAAATGTCTTGAAATCTGTATATAAAACATAAATTACCTCTAATTTCAAACTCTCATTTATTAGTGTACCACTCAATCTTTAATAAAAAAAAAAAAGGCGGCTCCAAAGATAGTCTTATACCATTCTTTAAAAAAGGAAACTGTTCCTTTTAACTTTACACCCACCCCACACCCAATTTCAAAACACATCATTTAATTGTCTTGGTCATGGACATTTCCAAGATGAGATTTTATATTTCGCTCCCATAGCTTCTGGTTATCAGAAAAACCATGCTTTCCTTTATTGAAGGAGTTTGGTCCTGCTGATGTTGGTGTATCCCTGTGTTAAAAGACAGGAAATTTATTTTAAAAGTTATATAAGGCCTTTCAAAACATATTTGTTTAGTACCTATTATGAACACAAGCTGAACATCAGAAATCCCTACACAATTAAAAAAAAAATACTTTCTATAAGACCCATTCCTAAAATTTCAGATTCAGTAGGTCTGAAGAGGGACCAAGCAAATTTGTAGTTTTAACAAACATGTAAGGTACTTTTGACACATAGCTAAGGGTGGCAACCATGACAGTTTTTAAAACTGGTGCTTGAAACCCACTAACAGGGTCATAAAATCAACTGATGGCTTGCCATCAGCATCAATAAAAAATGAAATCGAAGAAAAACATGAAGATGTATTACACATAAAAGGGTTCAGTGCCACTGTGGACTTGTGTCATATTTACTTCAATTTTATGTTTTACATGTTTTTAAATGTGTGTGTGTGTGTGTGTGTGTGTACACACACACACACATACAAACTGGGTATTTAGACTGGGTTCGACAGTAAGTCTAAAGTCTTACTTTGGGTCCCAGTATGAAAGGAAGGTACTCCTTTTCTCTTACCAGAAGGGAAAATAACATCACTGACAGCTCACAGAATTGTTTTGCCTGAATATTTAAGAAAAGTTGGAACACTAAAAGATCATTCTCTACAATCTTTATAAAAAAGCACATACCTTCCAATATTCTTCATCCTCATCTTTGCTTCTGGAGGCATTTCTTCTGGTTCACTCTGGAGGGGAAAAAAGCAGAGATGACTCATTACAGGTTTATTAAAATTCACTTGCTAACTCATAATACTAAATTTGTATCTAAGCCTTTTTAGCATTTTCAATACTGTAAATCTTTGTAAAAGGAAAAAATTATTTATCTTAAGTACATTTTAAAAAGAAACACAGCTTCAAGTGTTGATTTTGCATAAAGAAAAAAATCTGGAAAAACTTGGTATTCTAGAACCAAAACCATTTGCTTACTATGCTACACATACACATTGTGCTAAATTCTTTAATATGTACCATCTTTAGGGGTGCCTGGGTGGCTCAGTCGGTTAAGCATCCGACTTTGGCTCAGGTCATGATCTTCACGGTTGATGAGTGCCAGCCCTTCATTGGGCTCTGTGCTGACAGCTCAGAGCCTGGAGCCTGCTTCTGATTCTGTGTCTCCCTCTCTCTGCCCCACCCCTGCTTGCACTCTGTCTTTGTCTCTCAAAAATGAATACATGTTAAAAAAAATTAAAATTAAAATGCACTATCTCTTTTTTTTTTTTGAGAGTCAGGGAGGGAGAGGGAGGAAGGGGCAGAGGCAGAGAGAGACAGAGACATAGACTCTGAAGCAAGTTCCAGGTTCTGAGCTGTCAGCACAGAACCCACTTCAGATCCTGTCTCCCTTTTTCTCTGCACCTCCCCTGCTTGAGCTCTCTCCAAAATAAACATTAAAATAAAATAAAACCCTAATCACATCCTAAAATAATACAAAACAAACCCCTCCCCCAAATAAACCCTAACAAATCTTATCATCACTTGCATTTTATTTATTTATTTGAGAGAAAAAGGGTGAAAACTCGCAAGTAGGGGAGAGGGGGCAGAGGGAGGGAGAGAGAATCTCAAGCAGGGTCCACACTCAGCTTGGAGCCCAAGGCCCTGGGATTAGGACCTGAGCTGAAATCAAAAGAGTTGGCTGCTCAGGGCACCTGGGTGGCTCAGTCAGCTAAGTGGTCAGCTTCTGCTCAGGTCCTGATCTCAATGTTTCTGAGTTTGAGCCCCATGTCTGGCTCTGTGCTGACAGTTCAGAGCCTGGAGCCTGCTTCGGATTCTGTGTCTCCCTCTCCATCTGTGCGTCCCCCACTTGTGCACCCAAGTGCGTGCTCTCTCTCTCAAAAACAAATAAATATTTTAAAAATTAAAAAAAAAAAAAATTGGCTGCTCAACTGGCTGAGCATTTGCATTTTAAAGTTGAGGTAAACAAGGTTAGTTTGTCCAAAGTCACAAAGCTAATAAATAGCAAAAGAGTTGGATGCCAAAGCAAAGAATCTTAGTAACTTTATGGTATTGCTCCTTCTAAAAACGTCTCCTTCACTATAAAGATATCTCGAAAATCTTGAAAGTTCATTCATTAGTACTTACATAAATGTTGAAAAGATATATGGTAAGTTAAATTCCTTTTTTTTTTAAAGTTTATTTATTTTTGAGAGAGTGAGCGTGCACAAGCAAGCGGGTAAGGGGCAAAGAGAGGGAGAGAGACAGAATGCCAAGCAGGCTCTGCATTGTCAGTATGGAGCCTGATGCAGGGCTCGAACTCACAAACCGTGAGATCATGACCTGAGCCTAAGTCAGAGGCTTAACTGACTGTTAAGTCAAATAAATGTTGCTGCTGAGCTAAATATTCTTTTTTTTTTAAAGTAGGCTCCAAGTCCAACATGGGCTTGAACTCATGACCCAGGATGAAGAGTCACATGCACATCCTACTGACTGAGACAGACAGGTGACCCCCAAGCCCCCTTTTAGGTAAGCTCCAACAACCCTCAGATCAACAGTCATGCGCGCTTACCTACTACTGAGTCAGCCAGGCACCTCTAAATATTTTTTTAAAAGAGTGTTCTCAAGATCTAGTCTAAAGGGGTTTCTACTGGTCAAATCTGGGGCAAGCATTATAGCTTACTGAATAAAGAACTGATGAGCCTACACTTACATAAATAAGGGGAAGTTCTTCCTTATAGTAAGAGACAATAAATATACAAGAGATAAAAGAACAAGAAAAATCATAATTGATTCTGGTAGGAATCCCTCAATGGATGTTAACACTCATGAGAATATTTTTATTATTACTATTTTCTTAAATGTTTATTTTTGAGAGAAAGAGCACAAGCAGGGGAGCAGCAGAGACAGCAGAGAGCCCGTTTCATGAGATCATGACCCGAGCTGAAGTCAGAGGTTTAACTGACTGATCCAGCCAGGTGCCTTGTATTTTTTTTTTTAATTACAGATTTTATTTTTAAGTAATCTCTACACCCAACTTGGGGCTCAAATATAAACCCCAAGATCAAGAGTTGCAAGCTCTACCAACTAAGCCAGCCAGATGCCCCCCCATATAATCTTTAATTACAAAAGGTAAAACAATAATCTGAAAAGCAGAAGGGTGCCCGGGTGACTCAGTTGGTTAAGCTACCGACTTTGGCTCAGGTTGTGATCTTGTGGTTTGTGAGTTCGAGGCCGGCGTCAGGCTCTGTGCTGACAGCTTGGAGCCTGGAGCCGGCTCTCTGCCCCTCCCCTGCTAATGCTCAAAGATAAATAAACATTAAAAAAAATTTTTTTTGAAAAGCAGGGAAATCTGGCAGACATCACTTTAACCAAAAGATCAAAGTTAACACCGTCAGTAATGGGACATATTGACAACATGTGCACCCTGATTATGATGCATTAAGAACTTGGCATAGCTTCTGTGGTACTCCTGCCAAAGTAAGTAATGTGAATCTAATCATAAGGAAACATCACACAAATTCAAACTAAGGAAAACTTTACAAAATAACTGGCCTGGACTCTTCAAAAATGCTAATGCCATGGAAGAGAGGCCAAGGAATTGTCCAAATTAAAGGAGACTAAAAAGGTAACAATGAAAAATATATTTTTAAAATTTAAAATTAATTAAACGGATGCCTTCTGTCAAATATATTTTAGGCCCAGATATATATCCCGTGTTACTTATGTTCTGCGGAAAAAGGAAAAACCAGATGATTTTAGATACACACATTCTTTTATCTAAGAGACAAGTTAAAATTATTATCTTTTACCATCATTAACTTGTTAATTTCTCCATTTGCCAAACAGGAATAACTACATCGCATGATTCATAGAAATATATGGAGGATAAAATAAAGTTATATGAAAAGACCCAAATTGTTAGGCATTCAAAAAAAGCCATTACTATCATGTAGGTGTTTACCATTTCCAGCCTCTTTTCACACACGCTGTTCCCTTTTTCGTATATTGTCCTCTCATACATTCTGTACATAGCAAAAAGCTACCTAATCTCTCAAGAATGTTAGAGATAACAGAAAACATGGGATATTATTTTTTAGTTTTTTTTTTAACGTTTTATTATTTACTTTAGAGAGAGACAGAGTGTGGGTAGGGGAGGGACAGAAAGAGAGGTAGACATAGAATCTAGAGCAGGCTCCAGGCTCTGAGCTGTCAGCATAGACATTTCCACAGAATCCTACAACTCTGACAAGTAGTTTAAAAATGTATGATTTAAACTGACTTTTCATTTTACAACTGAAAAACGAAGGCTCCAAAAAGGTAAAGTGATTTATTTCACAGGCTTTCTACTAGTTAGTAACTGGACAAGACAGGAGAAGAATCCAGGTCTTCCCACTGCCAGTTCAGTGCTGGCATCTAGTTACTTGGCCTCTCTTCCTGCCTTGAATTTCTATTATCACTTCATATCTTTGTATACTTTTGAGTTTCATTTTGTACTATTTTATGCTCTATGAGACTGAGTTCCTGGAGGGACATGTCTGAATTATCTTTGCAATCTCACTGTGCCTAGCATATAGAAATTACTCAGGGGCGCCTGGGTGGCTCAGTCGATTGGGCGACTGACTTCAGCTCAGGTCATGATCTCACGGTTTGTGGGTTTGAGCCCTGCGTCGGGCTTTGTGCTGACAGCTCGGAGCCTGGAGTCTGCTTCAGATTCTGTGTCTCCCTCTCTCTCTGCCCCTCCTCAGCTCATGCTCACTCACTCGCTCTCTCTCTCTGTCTCTCCCAAAAATAAACAAACATTAAAAAAAGTTGCTCAAGTGTGTGCAATGAGTTAAGTGCAAAGAATCCAGAGATAACCACAGTAATTCTTTACCTATTGATCTGGGCTCTAATCATTCCATACTTATCCTTGCCCAAACGTCTACAGCAATCTCCAGTCCAGACAAATACAGCTGCTAGTATTTATGACTTGTCTTAGCTTATAAAAGTATTGTTTGGTTTGTCAAAACCCTGCCTAATGTTTTAGTATCCAATTCTTACTTCTTCTCTTTTATGTTCTTCCCAATTATTTCAGCCCACACTGTGCTCCTCTGAATGTGTAATTCTTATCCATATTGTTTTTGAGAGCAATTACTCATGTACCCTGTTAACAGTTAATTGTTATACAATGGGGTCACATCTTAAGAGGGAGTTAGGTTTCTAAAGTCAGAGACCAAAGAAAAAAAAATCAGTCAAAATGATGCTTTAAATTTCATACGTTATTCATAAGCACAAGAAGAGAGGGACCACTGTGAGAGGCATGAAAGAGCTAAGACTAAGAGAATAGCAGATAAGCAACTCGTGCTCACTTTGGAACACATGCTTAATGAACAGAACTTCTAGCAGAATCACCTGCACTATTAGCTATTCCTCATGGGAGAAAACACTATAGCTGTCTTTTGTAAGCTGAATGAATGTATGATGCCTGAACACTGAAGACTTCCAACTATAAAATTATTAAAGGCAGCAGCATTAAATCTGTCTTTTCCTGGATCCTACATATTTCCTAGCACATATATATGATATATATATCAACATATACATCAGGCATTTGTTGATTTGATTCTTAAGGTCATTGCCCCCAAAGGCAGTTATATTTTAAATAATCCTACAACCACATAGATAGAAATATCCAGATTTTGCAGGCATCACAAAAAATCTATTCAGAATTACAAAGAAAATTCACTAGTACCATTAATGCAACCTACAACCTGCCACTAACTTCATTAAAGAACTGATTCAAGTAAAATAAACAAAACTAGGTATCAACTTACATCTTCATCTTCATTAAAAGCTGCTGCTACTGAAAGAGTTTTTGGAGCAAGAGTTGGAACACTTTCTTTAGGCTTCTGAAGAAGAAACACATTAAGAAGTATCACATAATGTTTACACAGGCTTGTTTAATGATACAAATAATTTATCTTCAAAGATTCAATTTTATGTTTTCATAGAAACATACTAAGGAACTCAGAACAAACTTTAAAGAACTCCATTTTCTCTTTTTACAAATGTGGTTATCAATGGATAGCTTTAATTTTATTAATGATACATCCATCCTGTAAAAGATTTTCTAGTCAGGATCTGTAATTTAATATCATTTAGCTAAGGGATACTTGGTAAAGGTAAAGGTAAATGATTAGTAGTACTTGCCCACAGTGGCCAAGAATGAACTGCAGTGTGACTTAAGAACATAAAAGACACCAAGACTCCTCTCCCTACTAGTGTTCTGCCCTGTAGCCTGTAAATATGTTTCTCTTCTATCCAACCCAAGTTTTTGAGGTAAACTGCCCTATCATCATCCTCTCACCATCAATCTGGTCTTCAACCCACTGCAATCAGGCTTCCTCCCTCATTCTCCCATGGCTCCTCACTCACCTAGAATCAGGTGACCTTGATTCTGTAGGGTCACCAATGACTGGTGTGCTGCTTTTGACTCTAATCACCAGCTCCTTTTTGAAAACACTCCTACCTTGAATTCTGACACTGCTTTTTATAGGCTATTCTAATTCTCTGACCTTTTGTTCTTTGTTTCCTCCTGTTCCCCCCTAAATAACACATACCCAAGATTCTGTTCTTAGTGACCTTTCCTTCTCTGTACTTCCCTGGTCAACTCCATTCACTCCCATGGTTTTAACTACCAAATCTTAAATGTCTACCCCCAAATAGAATGTCACATGCCTACTGGAGCTCCACTTAAGAGCTCCGATGGGTACTTTAGTTTGACAGTGTTCTAAGTACCCAAGCCAGAAATCCTTTTCTTCAACTTACACTCTATCATAAAGTCCTGTAGATTAAATATTTAATAGACTTACGTCTCCCTCTGCCTTCCCATCAACTACCATACTATGGACACCTAAGGCCCTTTAGCATTACTTGCCTTAACTACTGTTAGAAATACCATCCCCTACTCTCAATTTTCTCCTCTATAATGGCACCAAAGTGATATTTCTAAAATGCACATCTGTTTAAGGGTTAAGCTTCCTTACAACAGTTTCTTAGCTCCACTAGAACTTAAAGAATAAAACCAAACTATGCAAGTCCTTTATGATTTGGTTCTATGGTCTCATTTAGGGGGCTTTTCATCCCTACATTTGCATACCAATTTCCAACTACAAACATTTTCCTGAATGTACCATGTGGCTTCACATCTAAACTACTTTTGCATGAAATTCTTTTTATCTGAGATGCCCTTTGCCTCCTGTCTATACAGTTAAGGCCAACTCAAGCATCACTTCATCAGTGAAATCTTCTCTGATCTCCTGAAACAAAATGAACCACGCTTTCTTTTTATAACACAAACACTTTTGTCAATAATGCTTGCTTTTGAAGGAATAAAAACCATTAATTTGGAGATTATGCATAAAGACTCTAGAAATACCCTTTACTCTTTTAAAGATGTCAGGTATTTGATGTTGTACATACACATATGACACAAGTATCTGCTGATCAACTATCTTTTCATATCATATAATAAAAGCAATAGTTTCAACTATTTTTTTGTATCTTACATCCCACCTCCCTAAGACAACTGTGGTTATACTATAGTTTATTTTATGAAAACAAGTTTTTGTTTTCCAAAGATTAGGAAGTTTTTACTGAGTAGACTTTCTCAAACAAAACCCTACCTTCTAAAATGAGGAGGAATTACTACATCATGTCAATGATTTAGAAAAAGTAGGGATTTGCATATCTAATTTAGGGGTGTGTTGAACCACAGCAGAATCTATTATCGACAGGAATTATCTATATTGAAGTGTGTCTGAGAATACATGTTGAATGACTATCAGAAAAACACAAATACTTATGCAGTTAGGTCTATGCAACTTTATAAAAAAAAATATTAAACAAAAAGAAATCAGCTCAAATAGGAAGAATAGTCATGAAGTAATGAAGTTATAAGCAGAATGTCTTTTGTTTGGAATGAATTTTTTAAAGGAATAAAAAGAAAACAAATAGGAAAAAGCAAAACAACATAGGGTAGGAGTAGGGGTCCTGAGAAATGGTAGCTCTTCTAAAACTGTAAGTATAACTCAAACACATTGACTCTAGTAGGAACTTGATCCATATCATATTTTTAAGATCTTGGAATGAACATCATACACAGAATAAAGCTGTGTGCACCTGGCAAATAAGCATTAATTTTCACAGAACAGACATGAATAAACAACTCAAAAGTAGTAATCCCAGTAATTTTAGGATTATTCTCCTTACACAAGAATGTGACTATTTTCTAAAGCCAACAGTGTACACTATTTAACATTTTTTTCTGAAAGACCTATGTGGTTGAAGCATATGAAATTGTCACTTTTGTAGGTCAAAATTAGTCAAATATCAAAACTTCATAATAAGCTTCAATCTATTATTTCAAAACTTTCCAGATACTCCACAGTTAATTATTAACTTAAGGTTTATATTTAAAACAAGGGACCAAAAGTTGATCTGTCATTGGATATATAGAACTCAATGTCCATTTGTAGCTCCAAAGTAAAGTAACCAGGAAGCTCTTCTTATCAAGCAGTATCTCACTAGTACTTATTTCTAGAAATATTATTTTTAATATTACTGGAATTGAAAAATAAGGAGAAAAAAATGAAATTCTTTCTGAAAATGTTTTTCGGAGGTTTTACTCAACTGAGAAAAATTCTAAGCTGTTACTTTATAAATCATATATTCCCTATAATAGTTGCTCCTTCTCATACTCCAAACCTTTTTGAAAAAGTTTTACTGAGTTATAATTTATCCATATTGTTCTTGAATATAGAGCTAGTAACTTCTTAAATACTTAACATGTAAGTTCATGTACCAAAGTACCTTTTTACACTCAATTTACCATAACCCCATAAAAGCAGGTTTCCAAAACAAATTCTTAAGCCCCATTATGCACACCATATAGATCAAATAACAACTCACACTTGATCCAAGTTTGATGGATATGGCTGAGGCTTTCTTTGTCGTCTGACTACCTATGGCAAATCCAAACTTGGAGATCTTTGTAGGCTTTGTTGGGAGGTCTGCAGCTTCTTCTTCAGCTGATCGCTTCTCAGCGCTGCGACTGGAACTTTCCCCTCCATTACTGGAAGAAACAGTCTTAGTTTTCACAGGTTTTTCTGCTTCTTCTTCAGGTCCTGGTGAAGTCGAAACAACTTACCAAGATGAGCTATTTTTACTGAGCAGATTGATGGGAGCAGCAACCTCAAAAAGCATCGTTATAAGGAAGATACCTCTGCAGGTGTCACCTACTGACCCAACAGTCTCTTCCACTGTGTTAGAGTGTACAGCAGGAACTGAGATTGTGTGGCAGTAGAAGAGGGTCCCATGAATTAACTAGCATAAAATACAGAGCAATTTAAAATTATAAACATAGAGTTCATATAATGTAAGACCCTTCAACTAAACACTATTATAGAAGTTATCTAATAATCTAATTATTTGTGGAATTTGCTTTTTAGAAATTAAGGCCTGTAGGTTCTTCTACACAAACTAGCTTGTGAATATTAGTCCACATCACAGGAAAACACATTTGACTAATAAATTCTAACATTCTTCAATTATGTACTACTAGTTATACAAAGTACCTAGCTATGAATGGTCCATTATTACTTGAACTACAGTGATAATACAGCCTGGAGTAATTTTCTTGAGTGATGTGTGCCTCATGTACCTCTCACACGATTTTTAGAGTTGAAAAGGAAACTCAAGGAAGCCTTCAAGTCATCCCCTCTAATGTAACTTAATTCTACTTTGAAAGCTTGGTTATCATCTGTTTTAACGATCATACTTAGGTTCATACACTACTTTTTATAATGAAAGAAAGATGAACTAATTATAATTTCAAATAGTAGAAGCCATACATATGTAGACTAGGAATGTAAGAGGGCTTTCAATGATTTGGCTTGAGTCTGTATTAATCAATGAATGGTAACAGTAAGTTTTTATTTTGAGTATCTTTGGTCCTTTGCACAAGAAGGCTACTTAATATATTGGAATGTAAGATAGAAGAAGTTTGGTTGATTATTAAAAATTTTATTTTCTTGCCCCAATTCACCCTAGAGAATGTTTTCTGTTACACTAGTTTATGAAGACAAGATGCTCTAAGCAATATCCCTGACAACTGTTAAGAAAACAGGACATTTCTAGAATGGGGGGAAAGTGGGAAATCAAACACAGATAGATGGACAAGTAATATTAAAAAATCCAGAGACTATGTATCTTAATTCATGTATTTCTGGAATGATGAGTCTCTAAATTAATAAGCACTTTGAACAGAACATTTGATTCCGTTTATAGGAAAGACAACAGGAACTCTATCCCCTTTGGACAGTGGTGAAAGTTATAATAAAAATGTTGAGGAGGAATTAAGCAGGATTAGGTTTTGGGATTTCCCCAGGAGACAGAGATAGCACTGGAATGGTTGCTGGAGGTGCCAGTCACTTATTTAGATATGAAATTACAAAAGCACCTGAAGAATGTAAGATTAATATTCAATAGTTGAAATACAGAAATGTAGAATTTCTTAAAAATAAGACAGTATTATGCCAACATTAGTTTATAACTAAAAGCAGTGTTCTAAATTTCATTCTGCATTGTTTATAGTTTTGATCAATTATGAATTATACTGTAGAACCTAAACAATAATAACTATTTCTTTGTGACTGACAGCTGAAATTGAAAACTCAGTCTCTACGTATGGGAACACATATAAACATATAGAAAATGCACTGGGTTTACAAAAAGAAACAATCTATATATATTAAGGCACAAATTTTGTGCAAACACAAACTCTAGAAAACATCAAATAGCATAAAGAACATTTAGTCTTGACTGTGGTATATACAACTCTGCTTTTGAACTGTGACCCAAGAACTATACATAATTACTCAAGATCTCCAGTTCTTAAAAAAAAAACCTATCTTTTCTTAATTCTAGGTCTCCTTTTACCCACAAAATTCTGGAACAAAGAATCTAGAAAAACAATAGCATAAATATGAAACAGAATGAAAAACATAAATCTTACTATAATATTAGTACAATTAAGTGTGATAACTGGCTGAACTCGTATGTGATAATATATGAAACAATACTATCTGTCCAATCCCATGATGCTATAGGGAAGATTTCTATAGACACTGCTGTAGAAAAGGTAGCATGTACGGGGAAGTTGGGAAAACTACCATTAATTAGGTAACCAACTGGCAGCAACTCAATTTTATTTTTATCTGCCCTCTTGACACCTTAAGAGGCAGACTATTAAGATCACCCACATTTCAGGTCCACACTGAAGATGAAACATGCTATGTCTAGTAGGTCATTTCTAAACCCGACTGATTCCAGATCCAGCAATTATTTTTGGACATAGTAAATAACTCTTCGGCCTTGCTCTTCTCAAGAAGATTTTTTTTTTTTTTTTAAACAACTGTAAATACTCAACAACTTTAGAAAACATCCGCTCTTCAGCAAAGGGATGGGGGAAAGGGAGTGAAGGAAAGTAGGTGTACTATTAGTACTTATTACCTAGCCTTAAATGGCTCAATGTATCACATGGATTGGAGCTGCTATTTTCTCTTTAGGTAATCTAATAATTACGTAGTAAAATACACAAAACATTTAGGAAATACAGCAAATGGAAACAGCAATGAAAACAGAAAAATGTGACAGACAAATCCATATTATCAATGAGACTGTTGTCACAGTTTCTACAAATCTATAGTTCATCAGAAGAGAAAATTATTTCAACCTAATTTGAGCTTTGAAATATACCATTAAATATCAACACTAATTTCAAGGTCCATTAAAGTGTTTATCTTTAAATACAACATGTTCTGCACTTTAGCATTTGGGAGCTTTTAATCAAGAACTCCTGTTTTCAATTTATTTAATGAGATCGCTGAATTTTGGAAAGTGAAAAAATTTTTAGATGGCCACAGTTTGGCAATGTGAAAATTTTAGCAATATGACTTACATTTTTGTTCTTTGTTTTTAATAGGAATTTGAAATTCTCTTTATTTCCTATTCACTGAATCTCACTACACATCCCTCATTAAAAGTAGTTCAAGGTTGGAACTTTTAGATTCTGAGGGAGCAGCAAGAGTCATCTGTCAGAATATCCATGCTGCAGAGGATGTGACTTTTATTTTATTTATTTTTTAATGCTTTTTAAAAAAATGTTTATTTTTAAGAGAGAGAGAGGGAGAGAGAAGAGAGAGAGTGCAGGGGAGGGAAAGAGAGGGAGCTAGAGGATCACTGACAGTAGAGAGCCAGATAGGGGCTCCAACTCAAGAACCCCAAGATCATGACCCTGAGCCAAAGTAGGACACTTAACTGAGCCACCCAGGCACCCCTATTTAAGTTTATTTATCTTGAGAGAGAGAGAGAGAGAGAGAGAGAGAGAGAGAGAGAGAGAGAATATGAGAGCAAGCTCAGGGGAGGGGCAGAAAGAGAGAATTCCAAGCAGGCTCCACACCATCAGTGCAGGCCTGAACTCAGGGACTGCGCAAGATCATGACCTCAACCGATATAAAGAATTAGACCCTTAACCGACTGAGCCACCCAGGTGCCTGGCAACTTACATTTTAAAGAATATGTGATCAGTTTTTTAAAAATAAGAAAATCACAAAACAATTTACAGCAAAATATAAATGCATAAAATTATATAAAAGTACTAGATTCTTTATCAAGGATTATTTTAATAAAAGGGATTTTATTGAGTTTGTATTCATTCCGAGCAAACAAAGTATGTAGATTAATGTGAAATCAAATTACACATGGTACTAGCACATTTTTTCTTTCCCACTGAATAGTTGGAAAGGAGGGCTTTGGAGGACAAAGTTACCTTATTTTGAAAAAAAAATTAGCTAATAAAGTTTAACTCCATAAGGGTATATTCTTCATGATCCATTTGTATTTTGGTAGCTTCTTCATTTGATAAAAGAGTACACAGCTACCTCTCCAAAAGGACTGACAAGCAGTTTAAATGAGAACATATTCAAGACCCTCCTAGTGGCTGGTATAATAAATGTCAATTTCATTCAGGTAGTTCTTAGATAACCTGAAACAGCATGAGGTGGCCATGATTATGATACGGACAGCTTTTCTAAAATTTCTATTTCAAGGAGCTACAAAAATTTAGCCAAAGGAGAAAAAAAATCTGCCCAAAGCCTTATTCCCCTGCCCCCCTCTTCTTTAAGGTGAGAGCAAGCGCAAGTAAGTAGCTTCTCTTACTGACATAAATTCATTCATAACTACTTATAAGAAAATACACTTCCAACTTACTGGACTGTTCAAAAGGAACTAAAAATCAGAATATTCTCTAGGTAAGTCCCTAAGATAAGCTTGATAGTGTTTGAAAATAGTGACCACTTGCCATAAAATTAGCAATTCAGCAACATCCACAGTGTTAAGTGTTTTAGCTATGATTCCTCTGTATAAATTCATTAAAAATACCTGACATTCAAAAATGGTTTATATGCAACAGCACCATTTTCTTGTAAAGGCAGGCAAATCCAAGGCAAATTATGATGAAGTTATTAAGGGATATTATTCTAAATCACCAAGGATACCATAAAATTTTTGATATCAATCACCCAAGATAATTTTATACCACCACCACACACACAAAAATATGTTCATGCTATACAGCTAATTATCCCTAACTGAAAGGGTGGTGGATAAATTACACAGTGGAGTTATGTTGACACTTAAAGTACATTTTGGCAACACATTAAACACATCTCCCATATTCTCAAGACACTTAAAAAGCTATCTTACAAAATTAAAAGATAGTCTAAAAGCCAGGTAAAATTCTTTAGGTCACAGATCTTTGTTTTTCCTCAAACTACTAATTTTTAACGTAATTTTACTCAATAATTTCCAAGATAATTTTTGAGGGGGGAAAAAATCCCTAACGAGGTAGTACTAGATGGTTTAAACTGCTGGTTTTTATTCCAAAGGCAATTCACATTAAACATCTTGTTAATAAGGTCCTAGTAACTGCTTTCATATGCTAATAATCTGTATTTTCTTTAAATACTTCAAGGATAAGACTTGAGGAAGTCAGAAAAGAGAGTAATACTTAAAACGTTCTCAAGACATTATGATCACCTCCCACGTGTTAAGTTACTTGCCTTGTTACGACAAAGGGGGATGGGCGGGCGCCTGGAAAGATGTTTCTTTCCCTTCAAGCACAAGGCCCAAATTTATAAGAGTGGAGGGTACAGAATGAAGACAACTGTAATCCGAGTTCACATCGTAACAAAATACAGGAAAAGTCGCACTAGCCTATTAAGCCACCTAAATATCTGTCAGCAGTTAGCTGGCAAGAACCTGAGAAAAAGCAGACACTTAGAAGAAAGGCAACCAAACCCTAACCCTAAGACCCCGCATCTTAAACCAGCGGGCAGGTAATGGTATTCTTTCCCTCCATCTCCTCGACCCATCCCCATTACAGGGTCGGTATTCAGCTTGGAAATGAAAGAGAAAAGGCCGGGGTCGTACACCACCTCAGCGAAAAGGGAGAAGCAAACTAACTCCTAGGTGTAACTTAGAGGCCAGCACCATTGGAAACTCGGCCTGTGGCCAGTGCCTGCGGCCACCGCTCGGTGACTTCCTGTGTGTGTGCGCGTGTTTTGTGTGATGTGCGTCTCCGGTGTGGCGGTAGCGGCTCCTGCACTGCCGCTCCTGGTCCCACCCCGAGTTCGACACCCCTCTCTGGTACCCATCTCCCTTCTCATTGGAAGCAGAGCCTCCGCTGGGGCCAGCAGGTGACCAACAGTGGTCGGCTCTCCCCCGGCAAGGAGGCGATGTGGGCCCGGATCCCAGCGGGCCGCGCCGGGCGTGCCCGGGTCTCGCCTGGGCCCAGCACCTGGCCGGGTGAGCGCCAGATCCGCCCATTTTCGTCCCCATCCTATTCCCCCCCACCCCGGGGCGCTCAAAGAAAGGCCCAGAGCATCCCACGCAGCCCGCGACGCTGGGGTTGTGTTCACCTCCGGCGGCTCCAGCTCGTTGCGGCTTCTCAGGCTTCTCCTCTCCCGCCTTCCCGTCCGCCATTTTCCCCGCCGCGGCCTCCGCTGCAGCCACGCCAAGGACGTCACGGCCCCGCCCAGAAACCATTGAGTTTCGGAGCCAGCTCGCGAGGCTGCAGCCTAGAGCGGCCCTGGAAAGTAAAAAGATGCCGTTTTGGAAACGGAAGTGAATGTGACGTCATCCACAAGCGACCTCTGAAGGGAGAGCGGGGAATGTTGTGCTGTGTCTGTGGAGCTCTGGTTAGTGGCTTGACTAGAGGTTGCTTAGGTTTTCATGGCCCAGAGAAGTGAGGGAGCACCACTCCGGAAACATTGGTGGAGTTTTGTAAGGTTTTTTGCAGACTAGGGTGTGGCTACAGCTGAAGCGATCAGGCTGTATTCATTCTGGTCTTGCTGGACCACCTGTGCCTTAAAAAAAAAAAAAAAAAAAAGAGGGCCTTGGGGTGCCTGGCTGGCTCAGAAGAACCCACGACTCTTGATCTCCGGGTTGTGAGTTTGAGCACCAAGTTGAGTGTAGAGATAAATAAAACTTGTAAAAAAGTGGGGTGGGGGGGTGCATTAAAAAAAAAAAATCGACGTTTATCGAGCGCCCTCTTGTGTCAGACACTATCTTGTTTAATCCCCACGACAGTCCATTGTGGTATTCTCTAATGAGCTATGAGAGTTGAGGCCAAAGAGTTATTTGTCTGAGGTCACATAGCCAAGTGATAAAACTACTTTTTCTACAGGTCGCAATTTTCTTATCAAGATAAATTACCTCATTCAGTTAAAATTGCAGTAATTTCCGCCTTATTTAGAAACCTTTAATGGATTCCTAGGGTTTTTAAGATGAAGTCCCACGTGTTATATTGGGCCCCAGCCTAACTTTTTAGCCTCATCTTCCCTTACTCTCTGTATTTATACTACCCTCTTGCCAAATGGGGTCAATTCCTTGTCTAGGGAACTAACTGGAGTTTGTGGGTTTGCCCTACATTAAAAAGTGAGTGTTTCAGAAAGTAGTCTTAAGGAGTCAGAATTTGGGTTTGAATCCCGGTTCTGCCCTTTCCTGGCTGAGTAAACCTTGAGGGTTTCTTACTATCTACAGACATATGTTTTCTTTATAAAAAGAAATAATAATTGTACCTCATCAAAGAGTGCTCATGGGGATCAGATGAGATAATTTCTATATACCACTTTGGTCACTTTATATTTCCCTCAAGTATGTGTTTAAAAAAATGTCTCCATAGATGGCTTAAAAGTTATTTGACAACAGACACAATTAAAAGAAATTTTTTTGGGGGGGTCCTTCTGCGTGGCTTAGTTGGTTAAGCATCTGACTGAGGCTCAGGTCATGATCTTGCGGTTTGTGAGTTGGAGCCCATATCAGGCTCTCCACTGTCAGCATGGAGCCTGCTTTGGATCCTCTGTCTGCTCTCTCTGCCCCTTCCCTGCTGGTTCTCTCTCTCACTCAAAATAAATAAATAAACTTAAAAAAATATTTTTGTTCACAGCTCTTTGTATTGCATATTTCATATGTGAAAAGTGCTTAGTATTTATGCGTGGATGACTCCTCAGTCTCCAAGTCTGGGGAATGGAGAAAGAATCAAAGCATGTCTCATGACAGAAGTAGAGCAGTTTGGTGGTGATATGGTGCTGTTGTGATTTGAAGTCCCTGGCCCACCCATTTATGTCAATATATGTAAAACTCCTCAGCAAAATATTTTATTTTATTTACTTTTTTAAATGTTTATTTTTTATTTTTGAGAGTGAGAGAGAGTGAACACAAGCAGGGGAGGGGCAGAGAGAGAGAGGGAGACACAGAATCCGAAGCAGGCTCCAGGCTCTGAGTTGTCAGCACAGAGCCCGACGCGGGGCTTGAACTCACAAGATGTGAGATCGTGACCTGAGCCAAAGTCAGACGCTAAACGGACCGAGCTACCGAGGCGCTCCAGCAAAATATTTTAAAGAGCAAGTATTAAAGTCACATTTGTTTTTTTCCTTAGACGTGTTAATCACTGACACTCACACATTATTTTTTAAATGGAGATGTAAACATGACTTGTATGTGAAATTAAGTATTTATAGATGCCTGTATTTTTGAATGAGGAAAATGAAGTTTAGAGAGGTCCCATATAGCTATCTAAAAGCAGATCCAGTTCCATATACCACACTGTAGAAATTAAGGATGGAAAATAGTAATCCATTCACTTGTCAGTCCAGGAAGTCATATGGTGCTTATCTCGCACAGCATTGTTTCCCAGTACCTAGATTATACCAGTTTCGATAAATATTCATTGAAGAAATGAGTGCAAGCTTCAGTAACCCTCTACAAATGAGTTAGAGTAGTACAGGACAAAGAGCAGCAGTATTTATTGCATTAAAAATGAATTTAAACTCTAACTCTGCCATTTGCTAATTCTGTGAGTTTGAACTGATAAAACAATCTTAGCGAATATATTTTAGCTACAAAAATGTATTAATATAGGATTGCTGAGAGGATTAGGTGAGATCATACTGGTAAAAATTGTAATGCAGGGCTTCACTCATGGTGGGTACTTAATGGTAGCTATTTTTTTGTCACATCTAAAGAGTTATTCCAATAATAGTTTAAAAAGCTGGAAATAGAAGGCAATATGGACAACTATTTTATTTTGTTTTTTATATTTATTTTTTAAAGTTTATTTATTTATTTTGAGAGAGGGAGAGGGAGATAATCCCAAGCAGGCTCCACCCTGTCAGCGCAGAGCCCGATGCAGGGCTTGACCTCACAAACTGTGAGATCATGACTTAAGCCGAAGTCAAGAATTGGACCCTTAACCGACTGAGCCACCTAGGCACCTCTAGACAGCTATTATTTTAATTTAGATGTTTAATTTGTGAGGTGACAGCTATAATATCTAACATTTATTCATGTTTACTATATGTCAAGCATAATTTGCTAGTTTTTAACATGATATCAAGTACATTAAATCATCACAACAAACATATGAATTAAGTGCTACTATTATCATTTTTATGGAAGAAGAAACTGGGACACTGGAAAGGCAAGTAAGAGGTGGAGTTAAACTTAGAATTCAGGCAGAGAGCTACAACAAAATCAGAGAGGAAAGGTAGCTAATCAGGGTTTCACTAACCTCCCGGAGATTATTTTATTGTATTTTATTTAAAAGTTTTTAGTGTAGTTCACATACAATGTTACATTAGGTGCAGGTGTACAACATAGTATTTGACAAGTCTCCACACTAGGCTATGCTTGCTGCAAGTGTAGCTACCATCTGTCACCATACTATGCTATTACAATATCACCAACTGCATTCTTTATGCTGTGCCTCTTATTCCTGTGACTTCCTCATTCCATGTCTAGAAGCCTGTATCTCCCACTTTGAGTAGATTCTTTTTGTTGTTGTTGTTTATTTATTTTGAGAGAGAGAGCAAGAGAGAGCACAAGCAGGGGAGAGGCAGAGAGAGAGGGGGAGAGAAAGAATCCCAAGCAGGCTGTGTACTGTCAGCCTGGAGCCCATTGGGGGCTTGAACCCACGAAATGCAAGATCACGACCTGAGCCAAAAATCAAGAGTTAAGACGCTTAGCCGACTGAGTAGATTCTGAATACAGCCTTGTAATTTTATTATATTTCCCAGTACCATCCTCAAATTTGAGTGTACATCAGAATCACCTGAAGGGCTTGTTAAAATACAGTTGAAACTCTGGTGCTACTGCCGAGATTTTGACTCAATGGAGCCCCAAAATGTACATTTCTAACTAGTTCCCAAATGATATTGATACTGCTGGACTAGGGACCAAACTTTGGGAACCACTACCCTAATTATTTCACTTTCTTACACTATTTCACACATTCTCTGCTCTCCACAAAAGTCCAATAGGTACTCCCCCTCAGCTGATGACTTCACTTCTTATTTTCATGGAGAAAATAATAGAAATGAAAACAACTCCTGCATATTTTCACCATATCTGTGGTGTAGTACCTTTATTTGTACTTCTATGGTCTTTTTCTGTGTTACTTATGCAGTAGATCCCATCCTTCTTGCTTATGCACAAGGTTGTCACTTCTCTCCACTGCTTCATCAGATTATCAGATTCCCCTCCATAACTGGATCATTCCCAACAGCATACATACATGGTTTCATATCTCTCATCTTTGCAAAACCAACAAAAACAGAAGACTCTTCTATTGATCTCATATCTACCTCTAGCTTGTTAGCATTTTCATTCATATAGCAACCCTTGAAAGGCTTATTCATATTCACTGTCTCCAATATCTCTTTGGTATCTGGTACCTACTGTGCTACCACCCTGGTCCAACCTACTATTATCTTTCACTTTTGTTACGGCAGTAATTTCTTAACTGGTCCCTGTCTTAGAATCTTGATACAGCAGTCAAAGTAATCCTTTTAAGATGAATCAGATTCATTCCCTACAGAAAATTTTATTATGTGCTAGGCACTGTACCAGGCCCTGGGAATATAGCAGTGAATAAATCAGAAAAAAAAAAAAGTTCCTGCCCCCATGGATTCTAGTTATCCTATTAAAACATCAGGAATATGTCATCAAGACCATGGATCTTCCAATCTCATTCACAGTAAAAACCAAGGGGCACCTGGGTGGCTCAGTCAGTTCAGCATCTGACATCTTGCTTTCAGCTTAGGTCATGATCTCATGGTTCATGAGATCAAGCTCTGCATCAGGCTCTGTCCTGACAGCATGGGGCCTGCTTGGGATTCTCTCCCTGTGTCCTGCCCCCCCCCCCCCCGCCCAATAAATAAATAAATATTAAAAAACACCAAAATCCTTAACAATGGCGTAAGAGGCTTACACGATGGACCCCTAGTTACTCTGACTTCATCTTCAGCTCTCTACTCACTCTGCTTCAGCTCCTTGTACCTTGAACTCTCAGGTTTTTGCACTCAAAGTTCTCTTGTTACTCCCTTCATGTCTGCTCTTCAGGTGTGCTCTGAATACTTGCTTGAAGGATATGGCTTAGGTATTAAACTGGGTAACATAATAGGGATAATAGTTAACAAGTAAAGACTTTTTTTCATTTTTAGAAATATTTATTTTGCGAGTAAATGTGTGTGCAAGTGGGGGAGGGGCAGACAGGGAGAGAGAGAATCCCAAGCAGGCTCCATGCTGTCAGCAGAACCTGATGCAGGGCTCGAACTCATGAACCATGAGATCATGGCCCGAACCAAAGTCGAGTCAGATGCTTAACTGAGCCACCCAGGTGCCCCAAGACTTTCTTATAAAACTTTTAATTATTAAAATCTGGGAAGTTGATAGTATGTTTGAAGAGAGCACAAGGAGAGAGCTAGAAATGGTATTACATGAAAATAATAGGTAAGAAGAGATGATTAGAATATAGGCAACAAAAATTACCTTCAAAGAGGAAGAATACTATAAATTATTGGGTGTTTGAGATAGGGAAAAGCCACCTAGTGACTGGGAAATCAGATCATTTAGTTTGGAGAAATTGAAGCAGTGTCTGGGGTTCTGTTAAGTTCCAAATTCCAAAACATTTGGAAAATTAAAATTGTATTGAGTTCAAACTGTGGATGAGTTTGCCATTGTGATTTATCCGCATAAGAGAGGAGTCTTAGAAATTAGTTACTGCTTAGCCATTTGGAAGGAATTTATTTTATTTATTAAAAAATTTTTAATGTTTATTTTTGAGAGAGAGAGCACGTGCGCATGCATGAGTGGGGGAGGGGCAGAGAGAGAGGGAGACACAGAATCCGAAGCCGGGTCCAGGCTCTGGGCTGTCAGCACGGAGCCTGATGCAGGGCTCGAACTCACGGACTGCGAGACCACGACCTGAGCCAAAGTTGGATGCTCAACCGACTGAGCCAGCCAGGTGCCCCGGAATTTATTTTATTTATTTATTTATTTATTTATTCAACGTTTATTTATTTTTGGGACAGAGAGAGACAGAGCATGAACGGGGGAGGGGCAGAGAGAGAAGGAGACACAGAATCGGAAACAGGCTCCAGGCTCTGAGCCATCAGCCCAGAGCCCGACGCGGGGCTCGAACTCACGGACCGCGAGATCGTGACCTGGCTGAAGTTGGACGCTTAACCGACTGCGCCACCCAGGCGCCCCTGGAATTTATTTTTTTAATTCTAGTGTTACCCAGTGAAATACCTTAGCATACTATTACGCAGGAAGAAATAAAAATGTACTCCTCAAAAGGACAAATAACTTGCATATACTAGTATTAGAAATTCCATACATTTCGAAGGTAGTCTAAACTAGATAACTAGTTAATATTTTACTTAGCATTTATGGGCCAGACACCATATTAAATGTTTTATGAGTCAAGAACTATTTATCTCCTTTTCATATATGAGGAGAACTGAAATTTCAAGAGATTAAGCAATTTAGGTAACATCAGAGCCTCGGGTGAAGCTGAAACCCAGGGAGTATGTCTGGGACTTGGGAGATCAGTAAGGCACGCTAGGAGCCTTGTTTGTCTCACTCTAGGTGCCAGTCCTGCTAGGCAATCCTAACCCCTTGTTCTGAACCACTATGATATTTTATCTCCATTGTGTCTCAAATGGCTCAGGTATTAGCATTTTGCCACTTAGCTGGGTCTAACGGTTGAAATTCCTTCATATCACACTTATTCTTCGTTTACATATCACTTTCTCAAGGCCTTTCCTGATCCCACTCACAAGCTTAGGTTAGGCATCCATTATTTTTCCATTTGCACTTCATACTCTCTTATTATAGAGGGTATAATTTATAGGTTGAAGCCTAGGACTTTATTTATATTTTAAACTTTTTTTTTTAATGTTTATTGAGAGACAGAGAGACACAGCGTGAGCAGGGAAGGGTAGAGAGAGGGGGAGACACATAATCTGAAGTAAGCTCCAGGCTCTGAGCTGTCAGCACAGAGCCCAATGCGGGACTCAAATTTACAAACTGCGAGATCATGACCTGAGCCAAAGTTGGTCGCTTAACCAACTGAGCCACCCAGGCGCCCCTGAAGCCTAGGACTTTAAAATCAAACAGATCTTTTGAATTCTGAGACTACACTTAAAGGCTGAATTTCGAGTAAATTTTTATCTGTAAAAAAGGTACTATTAAACAAGTAAGTTACAAGTACTGTAACACTTAAGTTACAGTACCTATAACTTAAATTATTCATGTAAACTGCATTTTGTTTGGCAGAGTAGATACTTAGTATTTGGTAAAAGATTAGCTGCTTTAAGAAATGTATTGGACAGCATATCTCATGTTAATTTCTAGTTCAGAAACTAGGTACAAATAGTTGGCCATCCATCTCTATTTTCCATGTTTTCAAAAAATTTAATGGTGCAGGTAGTCTACAATGAACATTTCCTAAAGTTTTAGGGAATAAGTACACATTTTCTCAAGTATATTAGGACTTAGTAGGTAGCAAGAGGCAGAAACCCAGCTTTAAATTGGCTTAGGCAAAAAAGGGGGATCTATTAGATGGGTTATCGCATGAGGTTTGAATAACCAGTAAATACTAAAGGTAAACCTATAGCTGGATCTCAGGGATGATTGGGAACGATGATTTAAACAGCTCCAAAAATTGGTCTTGTTTTTATATGCAAGCTTCACTCTCTCCTACTATAGCCTGTCTTCCTTCATGGAAAGGAAGGCCACCATCAATTCCAGAGCTTCCCATCTGTCAAGAGTTCACAATCAGATAGTGACACAGGTTATCTTAGTTCTCAAACCCAAAAATACTAGAAAAGTGTTCTGATTGGCCTATCTTAAAGTCAGATCCCCATCTCTAAGTTTGAGTGAGGTGTCTCCTTTGGGATATTCAGCTGTGGCCAGGGCAAGGTCTGTAAAAGTATGGCAGCTTCCATTCAAATCACATGGCTGGAGAAAAGGAAGTTTTTCCCAAGAAGGGAAAGCTAGCTATACACAATAGGGAAGTGCTATATGTAACATTTATCAAATAAATTTTTTTTTCTAAGAGAACAAGAAATGAATTTTGTTCCCTCAAACACATTTTTCATAACATAGCCAAATCCCATGACATGCCAAGGAAGGTCTTAAACTTTTAACAAAGATTCAGTTAAATATACTTTAGTCCCTATGACATGCCAAGCACTGTACCAAATGTTACTTTAATAAGTGAAACATCACCTGAAGTTTAAAATCTTTTCTGTATCAATTTTTGATGAAAGGGCAGTTGACATGGCTCAAAGAACATCTAAGAAGGAAAATGGAGTCTAAGACTCAAAAGTATTCATAAAAAAGCCACAGACATGGTACAATTGTTTTACTGTACTCAACAAACTTGGATGATTCTTTTTACTTTCAAAAGCTATTAAGTTTATGATAAACGGTATTTCCTTTTTTTTTTTTTTTTTGGAAAAGATATCAGCCTAGACTCTTCCTCACAGACAAAAGCACATTAGTTTACAGTTCTACATATTCAACCAATCATCCATTTTCTGCAATGAACATATGCTCTTTTCAGAAAAGGGTGAATGGATTGTTGAAGCCTTATTTTTTTTATTTTTATTTATATATGAAATTTATTGTCAAATTGGTTTCCATACAACACCCAGTGCTCATCCCAAAAGGTGCCCTCCTCAATACCCATCACCCACCCTCTCCTCCCTCCCACCCCCCATCAACCCTCAGTTTGCTCTCAGTTCTCAACAGTCTCTTATGCTTTGGCTCTCTCCCACTCTAACCTCTTTTTTTTTTTTTTTTTTTCCTTCCCCTCACCCATGGGTTCCTGTTAAGTTTCTCAGGATCCACATAAGAGTGAAACCATATGGTATCTGTCTTTCTCTGTATGGCTTATTTCACTTAGCATCACACTCTCCAGTTCCATCCACGTTGCTACAAAAGGCCATATTTCATTTTTTCTCATTGCCACGTAGTATTCCATAGTGTATATAAACCACAATTTCTTTATCCATTCATCAGTTGATGGACATTTAGGCTCTTTCCATAATTTGGCTATTGTTGAGAGTGCTGCTATGAACATTGGGGTACAAGTGCCCCTATGCATCAGTACTCCTGTGTCCCTTGGATAAATTCCTAGCAGTGCTATTGCTGGGTCATAGGGTAGGTCTATTTTTAATTTTCTGAGGAACCTCCACACTGTTTTCCAGAGCAGCTGCACCAATTTGCATTCCCACCAACAGTGCAAGAGGGTTCCCGATAAACGGTATTTCCAAAGTCTTGCGGAAATTTAATTAATTGGGCAAAAAGACACACACTTCAGTTTATTTGGAAAGACAACCTTTAAATTTTTTTCTTAATGTTTTATTTGGTTTTGAGAGAGCCTGAGAGAGAGGGAGACACAGAATCTGAAGCAGGTTCCAGGCTCCGAGCTATCAGCACAGACCCTGATGCAGGGCTCAAACTCATGAACCGTGAAATCATGACCTGAGCTGAAGTTGGAAGCTTGGGGCACCTGGGTGGCTCAGTTGGTTAAGCAGCTGACTTTGGCTCAGGTCATGATCTCGCGGTCCGTGAGTTCGAGCCCCATGTCGGGCTCTGTGCTGACAGCTCAGAGCCTGGAGCCTGTTTTGGATTCTGTGTCTCCCTCTCTCTGACCCTCCCCCGTTCGTGCTCTGTCTCTCTCTGTCTCAAAAATAAATAAACATTAAAAAAAAAAAATAATTGAAGTTGGAAGCTTAACCAAGTGAGCCACCTAGGTGCCCCTGGAATGACAACCTTTAAAAGAACAAATGAATTCCATTTAGGAAGAAATAGACCAATAGAATTGTATTTCTACTCCATATGCTTACCCCCCCAATTTTATTGAGAAATAATTGACATAAATCACAGTAAGAGTTTAAGGCATACAGCATCATGGTTCGATTTACACATATTGTGACCAATTATTTTTTAAGTTATCAAATATTCTCATTCAAGCCACCTTTTCTGTGTGTGTATATTTAGAGAGCCTTTTGGAAATGAATTAAAAGGTTTTGACTTCTTTAATCTGTTGACAAGCTCTTGAGAATGTTGAGAAATCTCCATACAACCAGTATGTTTTCTCCTAGGAACAAACTTCAGAGCCTCTTCCCAACTACCAGTGTTTTTCAGACATAACAAAATACGCATCATCTGATCTAAGGTGAGATTTTTGGTACCAGTGTCCCACTGTAAATACCTATCTAATGGAAGGCATTCTGTTGCCAGTTTCAGCCGTTTTGCCTTGGCTAGGGATGTGCCTGTCTGCATAGCCTTATCAACAAAAGATCCCAGTATATAAATCTTATCATGCTTGAAAGTTGTCATAACATTGGGAGAATCTGCAGTTAAATATATAATACTATCCTTTGGGAATAAGTCTACATGAGACATTTCTGTTGCTGTTAATAGCAATTTGTCCCATTTTTCTCCATAACGTTTAACTAACTCTTTATGATAAGCGCCTTCTACTTTAAGGTTGCAGAAATAAATATGGAAAGGATCAACATTTCTTCTGTTCCATCCTTCACTTTCCAAAAGTTGGGAAACAGTATTCTTAAGTTCCTTTGGTTTCATATAATTTTCATAATCCATGTCAAAAACCAAAGGTTGTCCAAACTGCATGGCCTGAATACCTTTCCAGCCCATGGCAATGTCTATATTCCTATCCCAAAGTCGTAGAAATAGAAAGTTTTGCTGTTTATCTTCCTTAGTGGTTTCCAGTAATTGGTCTTTTTTGGCTTTTTCCTTTAATGCTGCTTTCGTTTCCTTTTTTATTTGCTTGGCTTTTTTAATTTTTTCCTTAATATATAAATATTTTAAGTATTTTTTTTTTGATGATTTAGAAACACATTCCATAGCAGTTTTGAGTTCTTCTTCACTGATTTGTTCTGGTACTTCTTTGCCAAACAATCTCCACATCTCAATTAGCTCCCTGATGGCAACTAGAGGGTCTTCGTCCTTGCTGCTTGAGACTGCCGAAGCATCTTCTTCTTGCATGCTAGATTTCATTGTAATTTTCCACCCATCCAATCCCAGCTGTTCAGGAGGTGATGTACTCTCCTTCTTAGGATAGGACACAGTTGGTATTTTGGAAGACACAGATCTCTGCAGAATTGTTGAACATAAAACCCCCTTTTTCCTATGAATGGTAAATGGCACCAAAAATCTGCCAAAAGATCTTAAGGTGATACTACCACTCATTTTGAGGAAAACAGGCATGTAAGAAAACACCTATAAAAAAAGCAAAATGTAGTAAAAAGTTAGATAAAGACTTTTAAAACCTCTCAACTAATTGTGCAAGTATAAATTTGAGACACCGAAATGCAACTGATTTTTGAAACACACAGTAAACACAACTTTATTTGCTGTACCGTTAATTTTTCCTAGACTCCTATGGCCTAGAGCCTGTGATCACTCACCAGGCACAAAGTTTAAAGCTTATATGGGATCTTATTTTAAACATGAATTTCACTATTGCTTTAGGGAAAAGAATACCTTAAAGATCCCTTTCAGATTTGCAGCTAGCAGCCCAGAATATCTGTATTACTGGATAACCACAAAGTTATGTACTACTGATATGGGTTAGATCATGATGCTGTTTCTTCTCCATTCTATACTAAGCCCGTAACAGATACAGGCCCAAACACAAGATCCTTAACATAAGCAACACATGAAGACAAGAAGATAAAAAGCAGAAAAGTTTTATAAAGGATGGCAACTAGTAAAAAGCACTTAGGAGCTGCTGTATCAATGCCCTCATATATTTTCAAAACAGGAATATAGAGAGATCTACTGATTTAAAAACAAACCTCTTTCCTCCAGTTCAGAGTTTATTTTGTAGCAAATAATGTTATTGCCAAACAAAAATGTCCAAAATTAGGGCAAATATATATAAGCTCCACAATTTTATCCTCAAGGTGTGGACATACATCGAACAATGAAGATGCTTAAAAATGTGAAACTAGGGGGCACCTGGGTGGCTCAGTTGGTTAAGGGGCCAACTCTTGATTTCAGCTCAGGTCTGATCTAGTGTTTGGTTGGTGAGATCGAGTTCTGCTTCTGACTCTGTGCTGACAGCTCAGAGCTTGCTTGGGATTCTCTCTCCCCCTCTCCGTCTGCCCATGCATGCTCACTCTTGCTTGCTCTCTCTCTCTCAAAATAAAGAAATAAACGTAAAACATTGTGAAACTAGTATGAGATTTGAAGAAAAAAATCAACTTTTTACCAAATGCAGTTGAAATACTTGAAAAATGCCTTCTTCCCTTGGCTTCATTTAATGACTGCATGCTTTTGGGAGTGCCTCTCTAACCTGTGTCCTGATGCCCAGATGATGCCCCTCGCTTAAAAGCAGATGTGCCTTGGGGCGCCTGGGTGGCGCAGTCGGTTAAGCGTCCGACTTCAGCCAGGTCACGATCTCGCGGTCTGTGAGTTTGAGCCCCGCGTCAGGCTCTGGGCTGATGGCTCAGAGCCTGGAGCCTGTTTCCCATTCTGTGTCTCCCTCTCTCTCTGCCCCTCCCCC
>NW_024412403.1:49889474-49905846 GCF_014898765.1 Herpailurus yagouaroundi | reverse complement strand
CCCCCCCCCCCTTTTTTTTTGCAATCTAAAATTTTCTGTATGAGGTCTGATCTTCCTCCATGGCTTCAACCACCACGCATCAGAAGAAACACCTCAAATGCAACATATTAAAATAATCTCTCTCCCTTCCCTTTCCAATCTGATTCTCCTTACACATGGTTTCAGGGAGGGCCACTGCTATCCATCCATTTGCTTAAGCCAGAAACTGGAAGTCATTTTATTACCGCCCTCTCTCACACCCCCCATATCTAATCCATCTGAATTATATTCACTTTTCTTTCTTTTTTTTAATGTTTATTGTTGAGAGGGGGGAAGGGGCAGAGAAAGAGGGAGACAATGAATCTGAAGCAGGCTTCAGGCTCCAAGTTGTCAGGAAAGAGTCTGAATCAGGGCTCGAACTCATGAACCTTGAGATCATGACCTGAGCCAAAAACTGGACACTTAATCAATTGAGCCATACAGGGGCCTCAATTCACTTTACTTTCTAAATACATCTTGAGCCATTCACTTCTCTTGAATCCCATTACCCTAACTGCATCCCCTAGCCTCCAGATTTGCTCTGCCTCATCTCTAAGCCATTTGAAGTTAGTGCAAATCTGATCAATGCACTTGTATCATCCCCAACGTGTATTTTTAAGCTCATTGCTGCCAGGTTAAATCCCAAACTTACAAACATGGCTTATAAAGTTTTCCACAAAATCATCCTTTGTTTACCTCTTCAGCTACATCTCTAGCTATACTTCACCTCAAACTTTAGACCAAGTATTCCTCCTAGTAGTTCTTACAGCACCCTGTACCTCTCTATCACAGTACTTGTAACACTCTTTTGTAATTGCCTGGTTACTTATTTGCCTGACTAGACAGTAAACTCTATCAGGACAAGGACTGTATTTATATTAAAATTGAACCCAACATTTGGCAGTTTATGGCTCACAGTAATCACTCAAGTATTTTTCAAATAGATATCCTGGACCAATGCTTTTCACATATAAAACATGTTGAGACACCTGCATTTTTAAAAATTTGTTTTAAATTTGAGAGACAGCAAGAGGAGAGGGACAGAGAGACGGACAGAATCCCAAGCAGGCTCCACGCTGTCAGTGCAGAGCCCTATGGGGAACCCTGAGATCATGACCTGAGCTGACACCAAAAGCCCCAGGCTGAGCCCACTGAGCCACTCGGGTGCCCCCAATTAAAAAAAAAAAAAAATTCGTTTTTTTTTTTTCAAGTAATCACCCAATGTAGGGCTCATATTCACGACCCCAAGATCAAGAGTCACATTTTCTTCGGATTGAGTCAGCCGGGCGCTCCATGTTTGGCCACCATTTAAAGAAGAAAAAAGTGGGCGCCTGGGTGGCGCAGTCGGTTAAGCGTCCGACTTCAGCCAGGTCACGATCTCGCGCTCCGTGAGTTCGAGCCCTGTGTCAGGCTCTGGGCTGATGGCTCAGAGTCTGGAGCCTGTTTCCCATTCTGTGTCTCCCTCTCTCTCTGCCCCTCCCCCTTCATGCTCTGTCTCTCTCTGGCCCCAAAATAAATAAACGTTGAAAACAAATTTTTAAAAATAAAGAAGAAAAAAGTTAGACTCCCTATTTCACCAGGAGTCCTCAATCCTGTTATGAAAAACATTTCAAAAACAAAGGTCTTCTGAATTTTGTCTTTATAATTGGTTAAGATTTTTTTAGGATATCAGAGCAATGAAACCGAAATTTTAAAACAAATAAGGCAATCATTTTGGTAAACATTCCTCTTGTTCCAGGTATTGTGCTGCTTATAGTTTATTAAATCGCTGGGCTTCCACTTATCTGTGGGCCTTCTTAGCACGCATGCTCCACAACGTGTATCTTACAATGGTTTCCCGAGTTGTCTCACCGCAACACACACAACTAAGATAAGAAACATGCCCATACCAGGAGTGCAGAAACAGTGGCTCCGGCTCGTGCAAACCGCGGAGACCTGGAGAGGACGCAGAACTCTGTAGTGAAGTGCTGAGCCCAAATACGTGCCTCACACGGAATTAAGCCCGTTGGTTCATTTAGTTTCCGTCCCTTTCCGTTCCAGAAGCCGGAAATCCCGCCCCCTCTTCCCGGCGCTTCCGGATGACGTCCCGATACAAGGGGAAAGCCTTCTGGTCTGAAAAACTGCGCGGTGGGGAAGAAAGCTGGTAGCTGGCCTTGAGGCCATGCCTACGGCCTCTTAACAGGGTGTGCTTGTAGCTGGTTTTAGTCTATTACACAACTATTTAAAAAATTTATTTTCCTCCTCTCTTAACTTATTCTCTGCTTGCTCCCCGTATTTATAAGCATTTAACATGGTGTTAATATAAAATGATGTTTTCACAAGTCTCACTCAACTTTAAACTGATGCTAGGAATGTAACATATGAAACTTTGTGCCTAGTTTATCACCAGCACCTGGTACAATGCTTGGACTATGGTAGGCGACACTATCTCTCACTCCCCTTAACTCATTTGTTAAATTTAATGTGAAAATGAAATTAAAGCCACATAGTGCAAATTAGTGGCCTTTGGGTCAAAATGCAGTCTGCAGGTGTTTTGTTTAGTCAGCACATTTTCAAGTATTTTATTAAAAAAAAATTTTTTTTTTCAACGTTTATTTATTTTTGGGACAGAGAGAGACAGAGCATGAACGGGCAAGGGGCAGAGAGAGAAGGAGACACAGAATCGGAAACAGGCTCCAGGCTCTGAGCCATCAGCCCAGAGCCCGACGCGGGGCTCGAACTCATGGACCTCGAGATCGTGACCTGGCTGAAGTCGGACGCTTAACCGACTGCGCCACCCAGGCGCCCCCATTTTCAAGTATTTTAGTTCAGTTGTCATTATTAAATTATAAGGCACAAAATCAAACACTGGGGGAAAGGACAGTCTTTTTCAAAGAATGGTGCTGGACAAAGTTGGACCCTCAACCTAAAACCATATAAAAATTAACTCAAAATGGATCAAAGACTCCAACATAAAAGTCAAAACTATAAAACTCTTAGAAGAAGACGTAGAAAACTTAATGACATTGGATTTGGTGATAATTTCTTGGATGACCCCAAAAGCACAGGCAACAAAAGAAAAAATGGACATTTTGCACTTAACCAAAATTACAAACTTTTGTACATCAAAGGACACTATTGACAGAGTTATAGATGTGGAATATATTTAAGAGGTAAAAATGGTAGAATTGCTGATTGATTGGGATTTTGGTGTAGAAGGAGAAGAAGAAGCCAATATTCTAGTTTGAGCACCAGGGTAGACGTGATTAGTAGTGCAGTGAATGGGGAAAAGGAGTGGATGGGGTGAGGGCAGAGATGGTGTGAGCAGTTTTAGACCTGATGACTGAGCTCCCTTCAAAATCAGATGATGTCTCCTTTACAGTATATGGTAGTTGGCTGCATGGGTCTAGAGTTTGTGGGATTTTTAAATTTTTTTTTATTTTTTTAATGTTTATTTTTGAGAGAGAGAGTGCACGTGTGCAAGTGGGGGAGGGGCAGAGAGAGGGAGACACCGAACCTGAAGCAGGCTCCAGGCTCTAAGCTGTCAGCACAGAGCCCGATGCGGGACTCGAACTCACGAGCCATGAGATCACAACCTGAGCCAAAGTTGGATGCCTAACTGACTGATCCACCCAGGCACCCCTGCATAGGTCTAGAGTTAAGGAGAAAGAGAATGGACCATAGGCAGAGATTTGAGAGCTATGAAAGAGTCTTTGAAACCAGAGTCTGTGAAACTATGTGGGTGGAAGAGATTACCCAGTGTCTGAGTAGAGAGGAAGAGTAAACAAAGGAGACTGAAAATGAGCAGCTAGAGAGACAGGAAGAAAATAATCAGAATATGAGAGAAACCAAGGGAGTGTTTCAAGGAAGAGAGAGACCCAATGGGCTTCAAATGGGTCAACTGGGTCAAATGCTGCCTATACATTATGTAGCACAGGCTGAAAAGCATCCATTGCTTTGGGACCATATACTGAGACTTAGAGGCTGAAGCCAGATGAAGAGTGGGTAAGGAATGAGTGGATTATGAGAAAATGGAGTCAGCAAGTGTAAGTGTTTTAATGAAATTTGGCAGGGGCAATATACAATGGATTCAGTCCCCAGATGTGGCATCTAGGAAATTTGTGTTAATTATTATGACTGCTATGTTGGGAGAGACTTGATCAACTTAAAGGATTGTTAGCAAGGGAATTAGGAAAATAAAAGACAGTGAGAAGAGTGAACATCCTGAGAAGATTGAAAGAAGTGGTATTCAGAGGACAGTGGAGGGAATTGGTCTTGGACAGTAGGAGAAAATTCTACTTCTATAACAGGAAGACAGGAAGAAATAGGTGGGGATAGAAGCCAATTTATAGACATGACAGCTTACTTTGCATTTCCATTTCTGGAAATGGAATTAAGTCTCTTATTTTTAATTTGTATTTGTTTTTAAATTATGTGGAATACAACTGGAAGGATTGGTTTTGAAGAGTGAGATGTGACCCTTGCCTCACTACAGGAGGAAAAGATAAATGTGTCAGTTCACATGGATCATAATCATAGGCTTAATGAAGAAACCCCTTTTGTTGCTTTCCTCGGGGAGCAAATTATAGGCCACATGATAATCCATCATAACTTTGACCTCACAGGAGGTAAATTTAACTTTATTACCTCTGTAGCCATTTATTATTTAGTCTTTCTAACAGTGGTTCACAAAGTATGGTCCCTAGACCAGCAAGATCAGCATCAGCATCCCTTGGAAACTAGTTAGAAAGGCAAAATTTCATGCCCCACCTACCAATTCTACTGAATCAGAAACTATGGCAGTAACACCCATCAATCTTTGTCTTAATAAGACCTCCAGGTTATCCTAATACGCTCTAATGTTAGAGAACCACTGTGTTTGAAGAAACATTGAAAAGCAAGTAAGGAATTTCTTTAATGTTTTTATTTATTTTTGAGAGAGAGCCAGAGCACAAACTGTGGGAGGGGCAGAGAGAGGGAGACACAGAATCCAAAGCAGGCTCCAGGCTCTGAGCTGTCAGCACATAACCCTACGCAGGGCTCAAACTCCTGAACTGTGAGATCATGACCTGAACTGAAGTCGGATGCTTAACCGACTGAGCTACCCAGGCACCCCATTCTTGTTTTCTTTTTAATAGACTTACCTTAGCAATTTGCAAACAATGTTCTCCTTTTTGTTAAGATATGTTTAGTCTAGTATTGGAAAATCTTTTTTTTTAATTTTTAAAAACTGTTTATTTTTGAGACAGAGAGAGACAGAGCATGAACGGGGGAGGGTCAGAGAGAGAGGGAGATGAGACACAGAATCTGAAGCAGGTTCCAGGCTCTGAGCTGTCAGCGCAGAGCCCGACGTGGGGCTTGAACTCACAGACTGTGAGATCGTGACCTGAGCTGAAGTTGGAAGCTCAACCGACTGAGCCACCCAGGTGCCCCAAGTATTGGAAAATCTTGATGCATTCTGCTTACAAACAATGATAATAGCCTATTACCGCTAACTATTTTCCACAAGAAAGGGAGAAAAAAATCATCATATTGACGTCACAAGATCTTAGGATTTTCCTGAAGGCCTCTCATATCAGTCTTTTTAAAAATTTTATTTATTTATTTTATGTTTTTATTTTATTTTTTGAGAGACAGAGACAGAGCACTAGTTGGGGAGGGGCAGAGAGAGAAGGATACACAGAATCTGATGCAGGCTCCAGGCTCTCAGCTGTCGGTACAGAGCGCAATGCGGGACTTGAACCCACGAGCTGTGAGATCATGACCTGAGCTGAAGTCAGATGTTTAACTGAGCCACCCAGGCGCCCCTCTCATGTCAGTCTTTTCAATATCAATATACATCTCTGGTATGCAGTTTATAGCTGAGAACTGGACATGTCCTTTTTCCCTTCAGGCTTCAAAAACATAGATATCAGAAGTCAGAGTATGGGAACAGATAGGGTGATGCTTGGGAGAGAAAGCTTAAAAAACCTTATTTTTCAAAGCAAGCATTTATCTGTAGCAAAAATGCTGATGTTTTGAAGAAAAGGAGAAACCAGTTTTTAAATGTACAGAGCTGTTGGGGCACCTGGGTGGGTCAGTCTGTTAAGCAGCTGACTCTTCATTTCGGCTCAGGCCATGATCTCATGGTCGTGAGATCAAGTTGCACGTTGGGCTCTGTGCCAACTGCACAGAGCCTGCTTGGGATTTTCTCTCTCCCTCTCTGTCTGCCCCATCCTCTGCTCTCTCTTTCTCAAAAATAAATAAAATAAACATTAAAAAATAAACATACAGAGAAGTTTATTAAAACAAGAAAAAAATTAAAATGTCAAGATAAACATAGTTTTAGAGCAAAGATAATCTTATGACCAACAACTGAGTTGAGTTCCTGTACCATTAGTTTCAACTGACATCATTTCTGATGTGGTGGTCCAAAATATGTTCCCCAATTTTTTGACACTCTCTGTAAAAAGTGGAGCCTAATTCCTCTTCCATTGGATTTAGTGACTCACTTCTAACCAATTAAAAAGTAAAAGTGGGCCAGTATGCAACTTCAGAGAGTAGGTCATAAAGAGGCAGTGCATTTTCCTGATTGCTCCTTCACCTGGATGATTCACCTTTGGGGAAGCTGACTGCCATGTCCTGAAGACACCCAAGTGACAAATTTCAGAAACTTCAGTTAGGCTCCTCTGAGCCCTCTTCTGGAATAGTCCTCAACCTTGGCCTTCTGTAAGGCTGCACAGTTTAGTCTTAGCAAGAATCTTGCTAAATCAACACCCCACTCTTGATATCTGATCATGTTCTTCATTCCCCACTCTTGATGTCTAAGTCCTTGACCTGCCTTTAGTAATAAGCCCCTTATCCTGATGTCTCCTTTTAGTAGTTTTCTGTCACTGACACCCTCACTCTGCTCTTTGGTTACCAATTTCCAGCTATCTTTGCTGTATTCAGAGTTGAATTCATTCTCTCTTTCCTATTGCAATATCCCTAGTTGCAACAGTTTTGAATAAAGTCTTCCTTACCATTTTAACAAGTGTCAGAATAATTTTTTTCTTTAGCGGAAGCAGCCTATGGAAAAGGTCCACCTGGTGAGGAACCAAGGCTTCCTGCCAAACAGCCAGTCAGGTTTTAGATCACTGCAACTCCAGACAATCTTGACTGTATGCTCCTAACCAATACTGAGCCAAAATTACCCACTAAACTTCTTCTGAATTTCTGAACAAGAGAAACTGTGAACTAATATTTTTTGTTTTCAGCCACCAAATTTTGAGGTTAATCTATTATGCAGCTATAGATAACTAATACACCTGAGTACCAGATTAAATAGTAAATTGGGAGTTATGAGAAACATCAACTCCAAGTTAGTTAAGTGCAAGATAGAATAACTTTCATGGAAACTTTTTAAAAAACTTTTTTCTTTTTTGGTGCTTTTCATATTAAGTGCATTAAGTGCATTCTAGTTAGACTATGTCAAAAAGGACTCCAAAGCTCACCTCATTTACAAATTGGAAAGTAAGGACTGGGAGAGAGTAACTGGTTTAAGCAAGCCTTCATTAAAAGCCCTCACTAACCTTTCCTTAAGCAAAGGTTCATTTAAAACCTGCACATCCTGATTTACAACTCAGTGTTTTTTCCCCCCATTATGCCACTTAAGACATGGTACAGAAAGAAATTTGAAATATGTCTTTCTGATAAAGATTTGTCTTAGTCTGTCTGGGTTGCTATAACAGAGTATCACAGACTTGGAGGCTTAAACGAATGTTTATTCCTCACTTTTCTAGAGGCTAGGAAATGCCAAGAGCAAGACACTGGCAGATTCCATGTCTGGTTAAGGGCTACTTCCTGATTTACAGACGGCTCTTTTCTTGCTGTGTCCTCACGTAGCAGAAGGGAGTTCTCTGGGGTGTCCTTCATAAGAGCACTAATCCCATTCATAAGGACTCCACCTTCATGATCTAATCACCTTTCAAAGGACCCACACCTATCACATTGAGGATTAAGATTGTAACATATAAATTTCAGAGAGACACAAACATTCAGTACATAACAGGGATTATAGTATATGCTGGGTTAAAAAAAAACCACTGTGAATAGGAATATTAGAAAGACACTAGAAATAGCTGTATCAGAAAAATCTGTATGTTGGGACTCCTGGGTGGCTTAGTCGGCTAAGCATCTGACTTCAGCTCAGGTCATGATCTCATGGTTCGTGGGTTCAAGCCCTGCATTGGCCTCTGTGCTGACAGCTCAAAGCCTGGAGCCTGCTTTGGATTCTGTGTCTCCCTCTCTCTCTGCCCCTCCTCTGCTCAGTCTATGTTTCTCTCTCTCTGTCTCAAAAATGAACATTAAAAAAAATGAAGAGAAAAATCTCCATGTCCTATTAGATATGGTAGAGTTAATTCTTCAAATGTCATGTCTTGTATGGGTTCTTCTCTTACCCATCTATGGACAGAGCTAAAGATAATTTGTAACCCCCTCCTTTTTCTCTTTTTAAACTTCTGGAACAGGGGCATCTGGGTGGTTCAGTCATTTAAGCATCTGACTCTTGGTTTTCAGCTCAGGTCATCATCTCACAGTTCATGGGCTCAAGCCTTCGTCCACCTCTGCACTAATACCACAGAGCCTGCTTGGGATCCTCTCTCTCCCTCTCTCTCTGCCCCTCCCCTGTTTGTGCTCTCTCTCTCTCCTCTCTCTAAGTAAATAAATAAACTTAAAAAAAAAAAACTTCTGGAACAGCCAAAATAAATTTTTTTTGTCAGTAGTCCCTATTTCAACAAATAGTATTTCTATCCATCTAGTTGCTCAAGCCAAAAATCCAGGAGTCCTCCTTCTTATTTCCTTCTCCTTATTCCTAACCTCCAATCATAAAATTTTGTTCATAGGAATCACAGTATTAGTATTAAGCATAAGTATTAAGTAATTAAATATTAGTATTTAAGTATTAGTGTTAACTATATTAGTATTCGTAGTTAAGAATTAATATTAAGCATTTCTCAGAATACTACCAAAATTAATTTGGTCTCCCAGCCTACAAGCTTGTGCTTCTTCTAATCTATTCTCTGAACTGTAATTAGGATATTCTTTTTTTTTTTTAATTTTTAATGTTTATTTTTGACAGAGAGGGAGAGAGAGAGCGAGCACACAAGTGGGTGGGTGGGGCAGAAAGAGAGAGGGAGACACAGAATTTGAAGCAGGCTCTAGGCTCTGAGCTGTCAGCACAGAGCCCAACATGGGGTTCCAACCCACAAACCATGAGATCATGACCTGAGCTGAAGTCAGATGCTCAACCAACTGAGCCACCCAGGCACTCCAGGATATTCTTCATAAAATGTAAATCTGAGAATATTCTCCTGTCTAAAACCATCCAGTGTTTTCTACTGTTATGAGAATAAAGTCAAAAATCATAACCATGGCCATTGCAGCCTTAAGCAAGCTGCCTCTGCTTATTTCGTTAACTTAACTTTCTAACTACTGACAAAACCTCTCCTTGACCAAATCTGAGTCTGGCTCCTCTGAGCCCTTCTCTCAGCTAGGCTCTGATGTTGGACTCCATCGTTGGTCCACAGTCCAGTTTTTGTTGTTGTTGTTGTCACTTAGTCTAGTTTTAGCAAGAATTTGGCTGTCAGTGAAAATTTCTCATTTTTGGCACTTAATCATCCTCTAGATCTGATAAAATTCCTCATCCTCCACTGTCAATGTGTTATCAACCTGGCCTGGCTTCAGTAAGAATTACGCTGAGTCAGTCTAGTAAGAATCTCTCTTATGCCTGATGTTTCTTTCCTCTTAGTTAATTTTCCATTCACTGATCCTCACCCTACACTTTGGCTATAATATTGCCCCCTCAATTGTCCTTGGTGAATTAGAAGTTGAGGCTGATCTCTCTCCCCAACTTTAAAACCCCCATTGCAGCAATCCCTCTTAAAGTCTTCCTTATGTCTTTAATAAATGTCATGAATAATTTTTTCTTTAACACGGCTCTCCCATAATTTTTTAGTTTCAGTTAACTGGACTATTTTCTCCCACCTCAAGACCTTTGCATATGCTATTCCTTTGCCTATGAATTTGTTTTCCCAACTGCTGTTGTCTTTCAAACTAAGCGTCATTTTCTCACAGATGTATTACCTGTACCCCAAGGCTGTTAGCTCTCATACTAGATGTTCCATGGCACCTTGAATTTCTGAACACTCTTCACACTTTCAATTTGTTGTTCATTGTGAACTCCATATGGATAAAGGCAACGTTGGTCTTGTTTGCTGGTGTCCTCAACATGTACTATTGATGGGGACATAGTAGACACTCAAATATTAGCTGAAGGTATGAGTAAACACCTAAAGTAAACTTCATTTTTTTTTTAACGTTTATTTATTTTTGAGACAGAGAGAGACAGAGCATGAATGGGGGAGGAGCAGAGAGAGAGGGAGACACAGAACCGGAAGCAGGCTCCAGGCTCTGAGCCATCAGCCCAGAGCCTGACGCGGGGCTCCAACTCACGGAGCGCGAGATCGTGACCTGGTTGAAGTCGGACGCTTAACCGACTGCGCCACCCAGGCGCCCCAGCCTAAAGTAAACTTCAACATAAGAACAATAAATTCAAACAGAACACAAACATACAAAAATGGAGTTTATAATCATTTTTATGTTCACTTATAATTTTAGTATGGCATTAACAACATAGAAACTGAAGACTGACTTAGTGTTTAATTTCTACCAACTGCAGTTTTGGTGTCATTCTATTAAGACATAAGAGAGGTTTTCAAAAGATCCTCTAACTGGACTAAAACTGTAAAATATTAATGATGGTGTTGACTGATGCCCAGCTCATCAATAGGCTACAAAAAAGAACATATTCACTTTTCAAAAAAAGTAACAAATCAAACCTCAAGCCAGAATATAACACTGTGTATATTCTTTTCATAACATAATACTGCAGAGTATTCTTTTTCTTCTAGCATCTACATTCGCAGCATTTCAGTGGGACAAAAAAATCTTAGGTGACAAAAAAGTAAGTTAAGCAATTTGCTTTCTTTTTGTGGAGCTTCTAGTTACTATTGGCACTCGAGAAAAATTAATAGTTGTTTTGGCTTTCAAAGCTTTTTTAAAGTATTTAAAAATTGACTGAAGGCTAGAGGAAGGGGCTAAGTTGTGTTTTTCTGTACCAGCAGAAACCATAGGAAACTCCTGTTTTAAAACAGTAGCTGCAGGTTTATCCAAAGGCTTAGGGCTTGTCACCCATTCACGGCAGTGGTGCTTTATCCAGGCCAATAACTGAACATCACTTCCCAGCTGGTGTCCTACATGATGTTCAGAGTCAATAAAGGCAACAGCATATACTTTGTTCATCACTTCCCACTTTTTACGAACAAGTAAGTCCATAAAAACCAAGCCTCCATAACCATGTACAATGAAGGCAACATCCTTGCCTTCAGTCTTTGAAATGAAGTAATCCCAAATGTAAGCCATGTGTTCTTCAGGAGTGTTGCTGCATCTTTTAGGGGTGCACTGGAGAGGTTGCTGGACAGATAAAAAGTTCTCTGCTGGAACCATTTTTAGGGAAGATGACCCCTTAGTTTGGGTTAAAAGGCCTTTCTGCTCTTCTTCCATGTTTAGGTCGATGAAATTGTCATTCGGGTTTAGCACAATTACATCATAATGTGCCTGCAATGCCATTTGAATACATGGTATCTGACTTCCATGTTGGAGACCATGATGTATTATTGCCTGCTGACTCCACTGACCAGCTCTAAAGACTCCTTGGTCTTGAAGAAGAACAAGAAGAACAGAACGATGACTCGTTAATGCTCTCTCACTCATGAAAAAGAAGCTTCTTGGTTCTTTATCAGCCTCTGGTGGGATATATACTTTTTGTAATTTGCATACTTTCTCCAAAAGCTCATAAATATATTGTTCAAGCAAATAGCCAAGGGCCTGGTAGCGCTTGCTGTTCCTCTCAAAGACATTTTTATAATAGTTAAAAACAAAAGGCCTTTGTGTCTCAGTGTGTCTCAATTCAGCTTTTTCATTGAAGTCATATTTAAGTTCTTCTAGTAAGTCAGATTGTTCAATAAATTTTTGGAAGCTCAGCTCCCGAGTAACTGGTAACCACTGAAAATAAAAAAGCAATAATCTGTCAGTGGTAGAAAAAACTAAAAATATCCACTTGTTAAATTATTCCTGTGGGAAATCATTCTAAAATTAAGTACTTCACTAATACATTACCCTTTTAATCTAAATTAAGGACTGAGTTAAGGACTTAATCTGAGTTAAGGACTTTAACTCAAAATAATTGTGAATGATGCAAAGTAGTAAGGGATAATTAAGTATGGGAAAATGGCCAGACCATACATAGTGACAGAACTGACCCACAATCCATAGCAACTTGCCCAGGAAGCCAACCCTTTATCTACAATAAATAGCCCAGGAAGCCAGCTTGCTATAAGTCAGATTTGTATGAAGTCAGACTACTACCTCTAGTGACAATCCAGCAAGCTAAACAATAACCTCTGTTACAACTGGCCACAAATGGCCAGGACTTGACTAATAACTGAGAGCTTTCCTAATTTTTATCCCTGCTTCCAAATTAGGACCCATGAGAAAAAGCCAAATATGCATCCCTAACCAATCACACAGGATATTCTGCTTTTAGTTAGCCCACCTGCAGCTTCCCCAGGCCAACAGCCTCCAATCAGGACATACCAACAGCCTTTCTTATTTTCCACTATAAAGCTTTCCCAGTTTTCTGCCTTCCTTTGAGTCTCTGCCAAAATGCAAGTGATGTGGTTGACTACATTGATATAGCTAGCACAGAATAAATAGGTTTTGCTTTTCTCATTTGGTTTGGCTTTATTTCCACAGTCAGCATTCAATAATTTTTGCTGTTAAATAAATGGCAGGGGATGGCAGTGGGGGTGAAATGTGAACCAGGCAGTACAGGTTATGATCAATTTATCTTACAATGAAGATATGGTATTTCAGATGTCTGAGAAGAAAAAAGTGGCTGACTAAAAAGTTAATTTAGACAGTTATTGTGGACAAAGCCTAAAAGAAAAGACTTTGAAAGGTTAAGTGGCTTGCCCTGAAGATTATTCATTAAATTATTATTAAATACATGATTGGGTACTGAGGTTGTCGGACTCTAAAATTCATGTTCTTAACTAATACATGAATATGTTCTCTGCTTAATTTCTTAACATTGACAGTGGTAATCCATGACTCACTTCCAATAAGTAGCAGTGAAAATGATTTTTAATTACACTCATGAAACTATCAAGGCTTATGGCAAAATTAAGATGGTGCTTGCTTACTTTATTTTCTTAACTCTTTTCTCACTTTCTGAAACTTATTCTGATTCCCATATGTAACGGCTATGTTATGAAGGTGTTTGGTTGTCCAAACCACCCAATGTATCTAGACTGTTCTCTATTCCCTCCTGTTCCATTAAAAAACTGTTTTCTGGGGTGCCTGGGTGGCTCAGTTAGTTGAGCGACCAACTTCGGTTCAGGTAATGATCTCGCGGTTTGTGAGTTCAAGCCCCACATCGGGCTCTGTGCTGACAGCTTGGAGCCTGGAGCCTGCTTCGGATTCTGTGTCTTCCCCTCCCCTGCTCATGCTCTGTGTGTGTGTCTCTCTCTCAATAATAAATAAAACGTTAAAAAAAAAAAAGTTTTCTTCTAGTGTTGCTGATCTCAGGGGCCATTATGTAATTAATGTCTTTCCAAAGTGTAAATGACAGATAGACCTAATTATCCTTTAAAAGGAGAAGCCTTGGGGTGCCTGGGTGGCTCAGTCTGTTGGGCTGGGCATCCAACTTCGGCTCAGGTCATGATTTTCATGGCTTGTGATTTCAAGCCCTGTGTCGGGCTCTGTGCTGACAGCTCAGAGCCTGGAGCCTGGTTCAGATTCTGTGTCCCTCTCTTGCTCTGCCCTTCCCCTGCTGGTGCTCTGTCGCTCTCTCTCAAGAATAAATAAAACATTAAAAAAAAAATTAAAAGGAGAAACCTCTTGGAGGGAAGGTGGGTGGGGAATGGGCAAAATGGGTGATGGGTATTATGGAGGCACTTGCTGTAATGAGCACTGGGTATTGTATGTAAGTGATGAATCTCTAAATTCTACTCCTGAAACCAATATTACACTATATGTTAACTAACTAGAATTTAAATAAATAAATAAATAAATAAATAAATAAATAAATAAAGAGAGAGAAGTCTGTCGAATTAGATTGATTTAGGTTTAAACCCTAGCTCCAAATTTTCAGTTCGAGTGACTTTCAGCAGGTTCTTACCTTCTATGAGTTTCTTCATCTTCTGAGTTTTACTTTATGATATTTAATAGTGATCCTTATTACTATCTTGCTACTCTGCTTTATTTTTCTTCATAGTCTACATTACCACTTAATACATAATTGCTTGTATATTTTTCAACTTTACGTCTTCCCTCACTAGAATGAAAGCTCTAGGAGAACAGGAATTTTATTTAACTACTATATCTTCAGTGTTTAGAATGCCCTCTGGCACATATTATATAAATTTTTTTTGAGAGAATAAATGCAAAATAGGGATAACATTATTTCACAAGGCTGTTGTGTGAAATTAACTAATGTAGGCAAAAACCATGCTACATAGTGTCTCATGCATGGAAGGTTCTGTGAAATTAGACAGGATGATATTCATTTTTGAGAAATGTGAAATAAAAAACCATATATATCTCTTTCCAGCCTTTCTTATTCACTTTAACATTGTGATATTTATCCATTTAATAAATGTATTTCTACATCATTTTGTTTTTGGTGTTCCATTTCTTGAATATGCCATAGTTTAACCATTTTCTTGTGGAAGAACATTTAGATTGCTCTAATTTTCTACTATTATATACAAAACTGAAATGGATATTTTTATAGCTATATTTTTGTGCACATAGCAAAAATTTCCCTAGGCAATATACTTGAAGGTGGAATTTCTAGGTTATATCAGCATCTTTCACTTCACCAGACATTGCCAAATTGCTCTTTAAAAAGAAAGTTCTATTTTATAAATTGGCATGGATGACCAGGTTTGCACAGAATACCAATAGTCTCTCAGATCTAAAATACCCTGTTTAGGGGTGCCTTTCAGTAGAAAGAATATGTGACTCTTGATATTGGGGTCATGAGGTAGAGCCCCATGTTAGGGGTAGAGATTACTTAAATAAATAAAATTTAAAAAATACTGTTTATTCAGATGCTGGTCTGAAAATTGCCTTTTCCTCTACTGAGATACAGTATATTTAAAGCTCAAAGAACTGGGGCGCCTGGGTGGCTCAGTCGGTTGGGTGTCCGACTTCGGCTCAGGTCATGATCGCACAGTCAGTGAGTTTGAGCCCTGAATCAGGCTCTGTGCTGACAGATCAGAGATTGAAGCCTGCTTCGGACTCTGTGTCTCCCTCTCTCTCTGCCTCTCCCCTGCTCATGCTCTGTCTCTCTGTGTCTCAAAAATAAATAAAAACATTAAAAAAATTTTTTAAAAACACATCAATTTCTTCTTCTTAAAAAAAAACAAACCTCAAAGAACTAAGCAAAGAATTTTGTTAGCTATTTAACTCTTTTTTAATCAGAAAGTAAAATAAACAAAATCAGTATTTTCATTCTTTTTAAATAAGTATTTAAAAAAATTTTTTTAATGTTTATTTATTCTTGAGAGAAAGACAGAGTGCAAGTGAGGAGGAGCAGAGAGAGACACAGAATCCGAAGCAGTCTCCAGGCCTTGAGCTATCAGCACAGAGCCCAATGTGGGGCTTGAACTCGTTAACCATGATATCATGACCTGAGCCAAAGTCTGACACCTAACTGACTGAGCCACCCAGGTGCCCCTTAATCAGTATTTTCTAATAGCATATAGCACAACATTTAATGATCTTTTCCACTTTTGTTCAGTGTTTGTATACTTAGTTGTTTGAGACACTTCTCAGGGCTGAAGAATGAGAGTTTGCAAACTGGAAAAACAAAATGGCACACAGATATATAAAGGATAGGTGGTGATGGGGTGAACAGGAGCAAGGTAGAGAGTATCTTCCAGAATGAAAAGCTAGATGATTTCTAGCACATTTTGCTTGGTTAATATCCTCCAACCTGAAACTCTCCCCTAAATTTATATCTAATTGTCTACTAGGTATATTGACTTAGATGTCAAATAGCCATCTCAAGCTTAACATGCCCAAAATACCTTCTTCAATCTGCTCTCTCTAGTCTTTACTATCTTAGCACATGGCAACTTTATTCTTTCAGTTGCTCATGCTTTAAATGTTCCTTCTCTCTTTCACACTCAATCCAATCAATCAGCAAATCTTTAGGCTCTTATTTTTTTTAATGTATTTTAATTTTTTATTTTTTGAGAGAGTGCATGTGTGTGCAGGGGAGGGGAGAGGG
>NW_024412403.1:49813042-49889374 GCF_014898765.1 Herpailurus yagouaroundi | reverse complement strand
AGAGAGAGAGAGAGAGAGAGAGAGAGAGAATCCCAAGCAGGCTCCATCTCAGGAACGTGAGCTCATGCCCTGAGCCAAAATCAAGAGTCACATGTGAAGCTCAACAGACTGAGCCACCCAGGCATCCCTAGGCTCTGTTATTTGAAATACACCTGTAATCTAATCACTTATCAGCCTTCCACCTCTATCACCCTAGTTCAACTCAACAATAACTTTATCAAGTAACATTATCAAGTCTCCTATATAATCTCTTTGCATAAGCTCTTATCATCATGCAGTCTGTTTTCCACATAGCAGCTAGAGTGATCTTTTCAAAACCTCTAAATTGGATCTCACACACCTGTTCAAAATTCTCAATGGTTTCCCCTCTCAGAATAAAAGATTAAGTCCTTATCACTGCCTGCAAGGTCCCACATGGCCCTTAGCTTTTCAATGTCATTGCCTTACTTGCCTACTCATCTAGCTGCATGATCTGGCTCTTAGCTCTTTTTCAGGTGTCATTTCCCACTATGCTCTTGCTTACTTCACTCTAGCCACACCTGGCCTTTTTGCCTCCAACTGTGAAGCAAGCTCCTGTTTAGGGCATTCCCCCTCACTATGCCCACAGCTTGGAACACTCTTCCTGTAGATATTTCATTTCCTTCACATTTCTGTCCACTTGTTATCTGATTAGAGATGTGAGCATTCTATCTGAAAGGGCAATTCTAATTCTTCCTCATTCTCCTATCTATGCTTAGCTCCTTCCCTTCTCTTTCCTTCCTTTCCCTTCACTTTCCTCCCTCTACCTCTCTTTTTTTAAAGCACTTATTTCCTACCAGCTGACATATACTTGCTTATTTTCTGCACCCCCTTCCCCCGCCAACCCATTAGAATGTAAGTTCCATGAGAACAGGGACAAAGACTTTGTTTTGTTCACTGCTGTATCTCTAGTTCTTGGAATAATGCCTGGTACATACTAAGCACTTAAATATTATTGTTAGAAATTTACGATTTTTGCTAAGGGCATAAGTTAGTAAAGAGCAAAAGACCTCTAGCTGCATATACAGGAGAAAGATGCACACAAAGCTCTCTAAAAATTATAGAGGCTTCTTGTATAATTTTAAAGTTAATAAGTGTCAATTTTTTAATCATTCTTAGAGAATATCCTATGCATTTATGTTTTTCTCTTTTACAAATCAAGATGGTTCATTTAAATAAAGGAGAAAAATCATCAAACTGTTTTTAGTTCTCTAAGGATTGGGTTGGAACAAGATAGCTTAGTTTTAGGAATAAGATTATTAGAGCTGCAAAGCATGTTATTGATATTCATTGTTAATGTGTTTTTTATAGAGAAGTAAGGATTTTCAAAGTAAAATGACATACCCAAAGTAACTCAGGCAGCTCTAGGAGACTGAGAGAAGATTCATTTTTACCGATGATCTTGTAAATACATAATATTTAACTTATTTCATTCATCTTCCAAAAATTTAGTGAAGGTATTTGTTAGACACTTAGTGTCTTACATCAAGTAGCCTAGTCATTTTACATTGAATGGAATAATGGAGAATAGTATATAATCATTAATTAGAATATTAGGGGTGCCTGGGTGGCTCAGTTGATTAAGCGTCTGATTTTGGCTCAGGTCATGATCTTATGCTACATGAGTTTGGAGCCTCCTGTTGGGCTCTGCGCTGACAGCATGGAGCCTGGAGCCTGCTTTGGATTCTGCGTGTGTGTCTCTCTCTCTCTCTGCCCCTCCCCCTTCGTACTCTTTCTCAAAAATAAATATAAGAAAAATTAAAAAAGCAATAATTATTAATGAGAATTTCAAATTAGGTTCTTCTAGTAACCTGGATTAGGTGATTGACACAGCTGTTACTTTTTGTTTTAGGGATGGCTATTGTTTCTAATTACTTATTTAAAAAAATTTTTTTTAACGTTTATTCATTTTTTGAGAAAAAGAGAGAGACAGAGCGTGAGTGGGAAAGGGGCAGAGAGAGGGAGACACAGAATCCAAAGCAGGCTCCAGGCTCTGAGCTGTCAGCACAGAGCCCAATAGGGGCTCGAACTCATGAACTGTGAGATCATGACCTGAGCTGAAGTTGGACGGTCAACTGACTGAGCCACCCAGGCGCCCCTCTAATTATTTATTTTAAAAATTGTAGTATGATATACTAAAATTTACTATTTTAGCCATTTTTAGTTGTACAGTTCAGTGACATTAAATAGATTCACATTGTTGTGCCACCGTTACTGCTATCTATCCATAGAACGTTTTTCATCTTGACAAAATCTAACTTTGTAACCATTAAGGGATAACTACTCATTTCCCCATTGCCCCAGCCCCTAGCAAACCATTCTACTTTCTAGGAATTTGACAAGTGAGTAGTTGGGGCAATAGAATCACAGATGCACATAATTTTAATTAGCTTGATTTTAAGGAGCTCCTTTTCTCTCCAGGATCATCAATTGGCTTTACTAAGCAATATTTTACATTCTTCACAGATGAACAGTAAGCTTTTATGAAAATAAAATTTTACAACCTGAGAAGTTAGCATCTAAAACCCTGGTTACTCAGTAATACCTTATTATAGTGATTATAGTCCTTTGGTATACTTTGGAGGTCTTTTGTATATCCTATGCCATTAGGAAGCACAGAGTGAAGGATGCTTCACTCAGAAAATTTAAGAATATCTAAATGCTTTTTATTACAATGACCATGATTTTATTTATTTAGAAAAACAAAATAAAGAATCCTAGAAAACATGTCTTAAGAAAATAATTACTATTTTCATACAAAAGCAGATTATTCTCAACACAGAATGCAAAAATGAAGTTTTTTTACTAAAATTATGCTTGTAGACAATTCTATTTAGTAAATTACAGAAAAAAACTAGAAAATGATAAAGCTAATGAAATAACATATGTGAAAGGTTCAAAAAAAGCAAACTAAATCCCTTCCTCTTAGGATTCCTTCTCCCTACCTACCTCTCCCCAGGAAAGACTAAAGTGGCTGAATTTAATGTAGCTGAGGTAAAGACACAGAAATAGGCTATTAGAAATAGAAAGAAAAATAGAATAGAATAGAAATAGAATATTAGAAACAGAAAGAAAAAAAGTTAGATGTCACCAAATCTTGGGTTTCTCAAATTTGAGTATGCGACAGAAGTTTCTAGAAAAGTTAAAGAAAAAAAAGTTTAGTCAACTATTATAAAGAGAAACATCTCATAACAACTGATGGCTAGTGTTGCCAGCCATCCCTAAAGGGCCTTCCAATGCTTCTCTCTCTCTCCTAAAGTAACCACTCTGGACTTTTATAGAAATCAGTGCTTTGCATTTCTTTATGGTTTTATCTCCTAAGTATACAGCGCTATAAATTATAGTTCAGTGTTATACTTAAAAAAAGAAATACTTGATATGTCTTCCTGGGATAAATTTTAAACATACAGATTATCAGGCCCCACTTGTAGGAGATTCTGATTTAAAAGGTCTGAGGTGGGACCTGGAGTAGGTAGTTTAAGAAAAGATGCTCCCAAATAATTCTGAAAACTAGATTTTTGGATTTACCGACTTTGTGCAGTCCTAGACCCTACGTTTCATGTTTCTTGATTTGGATTATTCAGAGGCAAGTGGGTACCAAAAGTTAAAGGCTAAAGAAGATGAGACTACCTAAAGCCTCAGTTTTTACTAACAATAATACAAATTGAAAAATTTCTCTTGAAACTAATGTATTAAGGCACATTTCTGTGCCTCAATAACAACAGAAATGTGCCTTAATACATTATGTGTGCCTAAGAAACAGATGTGCCTAAGAAACAAATGTATTAAGGCAAAGAAATGCTAAATAAATGTAACATTGTAAGATAGGACACTTCAAAGAAGTTAGCAGTATATGTACAAGATACCTTGGGCTTGGCTGGCCCAGGGCCAGATGACAGTTTAGGGATCTTAGGTTAAAGATTTGTGCACAGATTCCTTCTGTAGCTTTTTGGACAACAGATTATCCATCTACTCCTCAAATACCTAGAGTTACTGCAGGTTTTCATAACTTGTGGAAACAGGCCGTTCCACTGCAGGGCAGTTACAGTTGCTGACTGTTAAAAAAAAAAAAAAAAAAAAGATATCTTTAAAACTAACTTAAAAAGATACCTTTAAAACTAAACAATCTTATGTATCTTTTCATGAATTACAGATTACTTCATTTATATGTGGAAGAAAAACTTGCTTCACGTAAGAATTCTCAGTATTTTAAAGATAAAAGTCAATTACTAATGAAAATGGAGCGAATAGCAACATAACTCCATGTATCTTTGCAAACTGTAGGCTTTCCTGGAGCCCATGGTAAGAAATTCCACATTGTTTCTTTTAGTTTTTAAAATAGGAAGTCCAGATATCTACAGTGCCCATCTAAACCTCTTTACGTTCATATTGTACTTAAAGTTAATTCACTTGTGATGAGAAAGGGCCTTTTGCAGATTTTATTAAGCTCTCTTCAAAGAAATTGTTAATCCAGGGGTAAAATAAAGGGTTGATCAATTTCATACTGTCTCTTTGTCTTGAAACTATTAAAACCAAACCCAATGCATAGAACAAAAATAAAAATATAATACTTAATGTAATCACTTTTATGCACCTTTAATGCTCAATAAAGAGCCATACCCATTAGATAACACCTGTCCATCCTCTCTTATAAAATACTGGGCTGATGAATTTCTAATCTCAAATAATTTTAATTTGAAAGGTTCTATACAGTGTGAGTTAAATGTACATAAGCAAAATGACATTATCCCCATACTAAGACAATCACTTTTTTTTTTTTTTTGGTCTTTCTTATTTTTAACATAAGAAACCTCTTACCTGAGCATCACTTATTTTTATGAACGGCAAAATGAGGTTAAGTGACTCTCTCAAAAGTAGAAACTGAACTTTTAGTCCTTTAGTTGTTTGCAATGCAGTTAACTATGAGACAGAGATTAATGCTCTAACAATAAAAATACTGGTCCAAAAGCAAATTTGAAATTCTTGAGCTTCAAGTTCATTTATCTTCAAACGTTATTTGAAACAAGTTCCAATTCAAAGAGACAAATTGGCTACACGGTATATTAGCAGAATGGTATATTTGTTTCAAGAAGTCTAAGTGACACATTTGCAAACTGAATAATTAACTTCTTATAATTTCATTTCTTATAAGCTAATGTCTTACTGCTAAACTTTAAAACCACTTACTTTTATGGAAGCTGCTAATTTGGGTGGAAATGGATAAGGCCTACTTACACTTACCTTTTTTATGTTCCCATCTCTCAGCTCTATTTCCATCTTTTGCAGTTAATTTGTTTCCTACAATATTGGCAAATGAATTAAGCTGGTTTGATTCCGGAGTTAAATTATTCAATGAAAAACGTTGATTTATGAAGAAACTTAAAATTCAGCTATTTTTTTTCTTTAAACAGTGTTTTGCTTTGCTAAACAGAAATAAAGTAGGGCCTCTAAATGAAACCCTTGTCGTGAATTTCAATCTCATCAAGCTCTGAAATATTCCTGCTTTTCAACTATTCCTGCCCTGTAAAACACTCCCCCGGGCCCAAGAGCCCAAATAGGCTTTAACACCTGGAGGCTTACCTGTACCTCAGCACACATCATACAGTAATTAAGGACGCTTGACTCCAGAAGCAGGAGACTGGGCTCTAGGGCCAGTTAGGTTAAGTCCCTTTATTGGCCTTGGTCCCTTTATTGGCTCAAGTAGCTCCAAGATCCCTTGCTGCTTGGAACATTCTAAGATCGTTTTGCCTCTGACTAATCATGTTTGAGCTGAATTATGTTTAACTTACTCTGATTACATCTTACACATTTAAAAAACTAATATGTATATCGTGGCCAATAAAACAGGGCAGTTTTCTAAACTGATGAGCCCTTTGAAAGAACTGAAAAAGAAAAATAAGTCTAAAAATAGTCTGAGTTCATTGAGGACTGGGCTAGTCTCTTAAGTACTTTAATAATAGTTGAACGAATTCCAGTTTACAGCCATCCACTTTCTATAACTTCAGCGTTTTATGTTTAAAAAAAACTGAGTTCTAGTTTACCTTTTCTGGACCTTTAAAAATGATGAGTGTGAATTTTAAAAAGAGATCCTCTTTATTACTATGACATTTTTCCTCAGCTGACCAAATACATTTCCACTCCAAATGCTAAGCCAATGTCTAGGCTAACAGGTGGCTTTACCGTCTTTTTATTTCTGAGTTTGAGGACACTCTGGAGGACAAGTAGCTAGGAGAGACCGTGTAGTATTCTTTTTATTTTCATTTTTCTGGGCCACCTCGCGAGAGTCATTAAACTACAGGAATTCCTAAAGTTTCCCCTTTTTCAATTTTCAGTCTACCCCAGCTTTGAAAGTAAACAAAGCCGCAGACGATCTCGGGCTAAAACCACGCACGCAACCTCACTTTCCGATAGGTTCAGAGATAATAAGAATAGTACCACTAAATAGGCATTCGAGGTGGCAACCCGCAGAGAAAACAAGTCCCAGGAAGTGATTTCCGGGTGAGGTGGGAGGGGCAGCTGATTTCCGGTCTGAGGGCAGGCGACCGCTCTTGCGCAAGCGCCGTTGGTACTTTCCTGGCTTTCCTTCCCCCCCTCCCCTCCCCCTCTCTTCCCCAGCCTGAGGGGTCTTGAGGTGACAGCGACAGCAACTGCGACTCCAGCAGGAGGAAGAGAAGATGGACAAGGGGAAGGCCGGGCGACGTCGATCTTCATCCGGTGAGAATGGGTCGGAGGAGGGCTGAGCATATTCTCTTCAACCTTGGGCAAATGGGAGGTACAGGCGGCGACGGGTGCGGCGGCCCGGACGAGAGAGGGCTCGGGCTCGAGCTCCCGTGGGGGCTCGGGCTCCCGTTCGCGCGGGGAGGGGAGGGGAGGGGAGGGGAGGGGAGGGGCGGGGAGGGTACGAGCGGAGGGGCGCGCACAATGGAAGACTCCCGGGGCGCCCCCGCCTCTGCCAGTCGGAGACCGAGTCCTAGCTGTCATCAAAGCCCTGGCCGCTCTTAACCCCAACACCCCTTCAGGTTTCCCCTCGTCCCCCGAACACCTTGCGTGAGTCTCGTCGGCCCAGGAATCTTCCCTGTTGGCTTGCCGCTCCCCTGCCACGCCTTCTAATTCCACCAGTGTACCAGTTTCACTTCCAGCCCCTGACCCCACTTTTTCTCTATTTCTTTGATTCTCGATTCAGCTTCCTTCTCACCCTCTTACCTCGGGGCAGGTATAGCCGCGGCTGCAAAGGGGGAGAGGCGGGGCTTGTTAATTGACACTTCGTCGCCCAGATCAGCGCTGCGACGCGTTTCGTTCTTTTGAACAGGCCCTCTTAATAACCTTTTTCTTTTCCAGCCTCCTGCTGCTTCTTCCAGAAGTGAGTAAAAAGTCGAACAAAGGATTTGAAGTTGTGCTTCCATTGTGTTTTTATTCTCCGTGTATTTTTGTTTTTGAAATTGCTTTATGGCTTCAGCTCGGGGTATTACATGTTGGAAACACAAAAGTGGAGTTCTAAGACATGAGGTAGAGCCCCTCGTAGTCAACAAGTTTTTGTCAAAGATCTCATCTGCTAAGACTACCTCATTTCTTCGTGTTAAGTCCTGTGGATGCACTAGAGGAGGAGGGGGGAGGACTCTATTTTTAATAAGCTTACAGTTCAGTCCACAAACTAACACCCAATGAATCAGTTAATTCATTGTCTCCTTTCTTACTGTACCGTTTATTTTTGCAGAGACAGTTTTAGCAATTACAAATTTATTAGGAGTCTCTGATGGCAGTGCGTCTCAAACCTTTTTCTGCCTTATTTGCAAAGGAGGAGTGAACAGGATTTCTGGACATTGCTTGAAGCAGTTAAAAACCTGACTCCCTTTTCATAAGCAGCCGTGTGTTGTGTGTGTGTGTGTGTGTGTGTGTGTGTGTGTGTGTGTGTGTTTTCTAGGGATATTCTTTGCCTCTGAAAGTACGTGCGTTACATATATGAAAGTACCGTCCTGCAATAGATCAGTGTTTATTTTAATATACTTTTTTTCCTCTTCTAAGACCTTCATGTAAAATTTACACATTAGGAAAATGCGCATTGTTTATCTGCTGCCAATTGAATGCTTTCTAACAGAGCTTTAGGGATTATTATTCTTCAGTTTAAGATGCACAGCCTTTTTTCAATAAGTGCATTTCATCTTAATACATTTCTTTTGAGGGGGAGCAGCAAGATATTAACCCTGTCCTTCAGCAAATCCCATCTCCTTTCACTTGTCACACTTATTTATTACAGTTAACATGATGCAAGTAGCTGTGGGAGGTAAAATTTGAAAACACAGCTGTTATTTCATAAAAGATAGTCATGTTTCTGTTACCTGTACCTCTGGAGAAGTTTTTTTTTTGTTGTTTTTTTGTTTTTTTTTTTCCTGGTGATTTTCTTTTTGGAGCTGTCCTTTTTGAAAAATAATTGCTATTGTATAAAACCCATTTTCAAATCTAATATTACCTAGCTGTTTTCCAGTATTCATCTGGTTTTAAGAGACGAATATTAATTTTTAAGAATGATTCTAAAGTATGTTTAATTTTCTCCACAGATTATCAGAAATAAAACTAATCAGTTGGTTTGAAGGGATTCTGGATTCTGTGTGATATTTGTATGCATATATTTGCCATTTCATTAGGAGTGTTTGCTAACTTGAACTCATGACTGGAAGTGACATTTGTGGTCATCAGAATTTCCAAGTACCCAAAGAGAGGAATTTGATTAATAAAATAGGAAGAATTCTATTTAGTTAGAAGTAGAATGTAGATAGCAGTAGGGAAAAAAAAATGAAGTTTCAAAGTTTCCTCTGTGAGACTGCACTAGGTTTCCCTAAAACATACACCTAAAGAAGAAACTGTGAAGAGTTACATAGTGTATTGCTGATATATCTTTTAGTTGCAAGTAGCACTCACTTGCAATTGGTTTAAGTTAAACACAAAACAAGTATTTATGGATTCATGTAACTGATAACTCTAAGAGTGGGATGGTTTCCAGCATGGTTATAATCTACTTTAGGCACTGGTTCTTAAGGTGTGTTGGGGACCTCTGGGTTCCCTTAGACCCTTCTGGGTCTGTGAGGTCAAAATGTTTTTGTAACAATTTTAAGACATTGTTTACCTTTTCCTCTTATTCTCCCACATGTGTACAGTAGAGTTTTCCAGAGGCTACATGACATGTATCACAACAAATTGAATGCAGAAACAGATGGGGGGGAAACAGTTGTCTTTTATTAAGCTAGACATGAAAGAGATTTGAAAATAAGTAAAATACTGCCATTGTTCTCAGCATTAAAACAATTATTTTTCATATAATACTTGAGCCATGTTAGCATGCAATGAGTTTATTGTTTTTAAGTGAATTGATATTTTAAAATTAAAAGAAAAATTTTATAAGTAGAAGAATCACAAAAGCTCTGATTAACTTACTTTTCTGTAATGTGTCCATGAATCAGGAATTAAGCACAAAACACCTTTGAGCAGTGAGACGAGAAATTACAAAGTCTGTATGCTAAAGTTTACTTGTGAGAAGCTTCTCTAGCTTTTCTTCAGAGTACGTTGTACCTATATTTTAAAATTATTTGTAACCCCAATGAGCATGAATATCTTATTTTCAAGTTCACAGAATATCAAAAGCAGTACATTAAATGGGACACAGATAAAAAATTTACTGGTGCCAGAGACGGGTCCACTAACAACTGAGTAAAATAATAATTAAATAATGCACAGGTCATTCAAGGGAGAATGACCATTAGAAATGTTTAATAACGAAAGTATAACAGATAAATTATAGAGTCATAGATAACAATTTTCAAATGAATCTTTGATTTCAAACAGGAAAGTTCAAGTGAATTTTAGGTTTTCAATGGATTGCTTCAGGCAACATGCAAGGAATCTGTGTTCACTTTCATTTAAGTTAAGGGTACATACGTTGAGTACTTTGGTACTAAGCAGTGTACTAAGAATTTTAGGGACTTTAATTCTTTCAAAAGCCCTGTGAAGTGGTTATTATTTCTGATATACAGATGAGACAACTGGATTTAGAGAGGGTAAGCAACTGTTAGCAATAGCAAGTAAGAAGCAGAGCCAGGATTCAAAGTCTGGTCTGATTACAAAATATATAATTTTAACTTCTTTTGCTGTCACAGGGCATGGGTGAGTCTCACTTGGAAAAAAGTTTCTGTGGACAAATAAGTATGAGAGCTGTAGTTACAAGAAAAATTAATTGCAGAATTTTTAGAGCCTTTGTTATGCTATAGTACACTGAGCCTCTGCAAAAGAGTAGCTGAGCATGCACTGTTATTCAAACAAGTGAAACTCTTCTCTCCTCCCGGCCTCCCCGCCCCCCCCCCCCGTTTTATCTTGAGGATCTAGTGTCCCATGATGATATGCCTTTATTTTTTTAGTAGCCCCTGGTGCTGTCTGCATATTTTGCATTATAGGTGTAATGAACGATACTTGAAGGTCAAAATCAGAATCTGCAATTAATCATGATAAAACTACATTATGTGCATAGATGTTAGCTGAAGCCATTGGCATGAATGGAATTACCCACAGAACATACAGAGTGAAAAACATCTTGAATCACATACATTTAATTTCAATGTAAAGAGGAAGAGACATTGGTGGGCAGATGGGCAAATTAGGAAACAAGGAGAGTGAAAAGCAATGTAAATTACAGAGTTAAAATAGTGTGAGAGTGCTGAATTTGGCAATTAGGAGGTTACTTTTACCACTGATTTTAGTAGGACGGAAGCCAGATTTCAAGAGGCTGAATGAAACAAGGAAAACAAAATGTAAAAAAAAAAAAAAAAAAGAAAGAAAGAAAGAAAAGGAAAAAAAGATTTCTGAACAAGTTGGAGTAGGACATTAGGTAGAAAGGAATTTTTTTTCCTTAAGACTCTAAGACACTTAAATCAGATTGGTATGGAGCTGGAAAGGGGTCAGTGGAAAGAGAAAGATATTAAGTAGGAGATAATTGATGGGGTGAGGTTTCAAAAGAAATGGGGGAGATTGGAATCAAGAGTTTCTTGAGATGTGCAGAAAGGAGGGAAGATGGTTAAAGATACAAATAAATTTTGAGAAGTTAATGATATTGTAGTCATGGCTTCTAAGTGACGCAAAGAAAGATCATCTTTTGAAAAAACAAAAAGGACTTTCAAGTGGTAATAGGAGCTCAAAATGGAATAAGTAGTCAGGGATGAATAAAAGAACTGTTAACTAACTTTGAAAGTCTTTGTTAAAACAAGTGTGAATTTTGGGGCACCTGGGTGGCTCAGTAGGTTAAGTGGCTGACTTGGGCTCAGGTCATGATCTTGCAGGCCATGGGTTCAAGCCCTATGTGGGGCTCTGTGCACCTAGCTTAGAGCCTGGAGCCTGCTTCAACTTCTGTCTTCCTCTCTCTCTGCCCCTCCCCTGTTCACACTGTGTGTGTCTCTCTCAAAAATGAATAAACATTAAAAGAAAAAAAAACAAAAAACAAGTGTGAGTTTTGTAGTTAGTAGTAGTAATAGTAGTAAGTAGTATTTGCAGTTACTATTATGTGACTTTCTTCAGAAGTGCTAACAAGTCTAAGAGCAAGAATTTGGGGCAAAAAACATATCTTCTATAAAGGGAGAGGGAGCTAATAACACATTTGCAGATTTTTTTTTTAATTTTTTTTTTAATGTTTATTTATTTTGGAGAGAGACAGAGACAGAATGCGAGTGGGTTAGGGGCAGAGAGAGAGAGAGACACAGAATCTGAAGCAGCTCCAGGCTCCGAGGTGCCAGCAGAGAGCCTGACGTGGGGCTCGAACTCAGGGGCTATGAGATCATGACCTGAGCTGAAGTCAGATGCTCAAACAACTGAGCCACACAGGTGCCCCCAGATTTTTTTTTTTTTAAGTTTATTTTGAGAGAGAATCCCACGCAGCCTCCACACTGTCTGTGTAGAGCCTGATGCGGGGCTCAATCTCAAGAACTGTGTCAAAATCAAGAGTCGGAACTTAACTGACAGAACCACCCAGATGCCCCTGAAAATGTTTTTGTAGAATATTCCCAATGTACCTCTCACCTTTTGCTTCATTCCTCCGCTTCCCAATTACAAAAATCTATCTGGTCATATGGTTCAACCAACATTTGTTGAACACCTATTGGACTTTTGCTGGGTAATATTTTATTTAGTTCTTAGAGCCAAGTTTTCTTCTTTTTTCTATTGTCATCATATATATTATTTAATGAAGACATTTTGTGAGAACTTGCTGCTCTTCAGATTATTTTTTGACCTTTATGTTTAGTCCATTAGATTCTGTAAAATGTATCAATGTAAATTCAAATTCTAACAGGTTAATTTAAAACAAAGGATAGCTGTGAGAGGATTTATTTTATTACATTGTGTATTTCATTTAGATATTAAATGATAATTTTTACCATGTCTTTGTAGAAATTGTCACAGAAGGAAAAAGGAAAAAGTCTTCATCTTCTGAGTTACATAAGGTATGCATTAGTTTTGCTTTTAATCTGTTCATTATCTTCAGAGTTACTAATATTGAAAGTATTTTGCTATTTATTTTTTAAACAAAAATTTAAAGAAAATATTATAAAAACTTAATCAGTGTTTTATAGGGAATGGTATATCCTAATTATTTCAAGGGTTAACCAAGAAAATTTCTGGGATGTGACTTACTTAAATCATTGTGAGATGTATCAGTACAGTTTCCAGACCTTATTTTAGATTTTATATAAAACATAACCCAGCATTTCTTTGATAACTGAATATATTAGTTATCATTCATTCATTTTAATACTGTAGATATACAAAAGTTGTGCTCAAGTCATGTGCTGGAAATTACTATTTAAAATATTTCCTGTGGGGGCGCCTGGGTGGCGCAGTCGGTTAGGCGTCCGACTTCAGCCAGGTCATGATCTCGCGGTCCGTGAGTTCGAGCCCCGCGTCGGGCTCTGGGCTGATGGCTCAGAGCCTGGAGCCTGTTTCCGATTCTGTGTCTCCCTCTCTCTCTGCCCCTCCCCCGTTCATGCTCTGTCTCTCTCTGTCCCAAAAATAAATAAACGTTGAAAAAAAAATATTTCCTGTGAAACTTTTAAAAAAATTTAGTTCTTTTATGTGAGCCAAGAGTAGCAAAAGAAGCAAAATGAAGTTTCTACCTATGTAGAAAGTGTTTCAAAAAATATAATTTGTTTTTAGAAAAATGATCTTTTTTCCTCTAGAATTTTGTGATATTTTATTTATTTAAGTTTATTCTGAGAGAGAGAGAGAGAGAGAGAATGCAAGTGGGGGAGGGCTGGAGAGAGGGAGAGACAGAGAATTCCAAGCAGGCTCTGCACTGTCAGTGCAAAGCCTGATGGAGGGCTCTAGCCTGTGAGATCACAGCCTCAGCTGAAGTCTGATGCTTAACGGAGCCACCCAGGCGCCCCTAGCATTTTGTGACTTAAACACAGTAGTATCCTGATATACATTGTAATAATTTATTAGACACCTTTTACTGAAGCATTCCAAATTATGCAGAGAGGACTTTTAATTTGATAGAGAGAACTTTAATTTGGTACATTTCATGGAACAAAGAGGGAGAAGAAACCATAAAGAGGCCTTTGAGAGAGAATCAAGAGCACACAGACCACGAGACCAAACAAAGTATGACTTTAGGTACTCTTCTGCCTTGGCTTACTTCACATTTGTGGGGTGTGGTTTCTTCACTCAAAATTCTGGATTTGGCTTCAGTGGCGTAAATGAGGGGGATAAAAAGAAATTCTCACATTGCTACCATTCCCAGTTTTAAATACCTCTGTATTGACTACTGCTGCTTCTGTGTTTAATACCTCCAGTGAAGTGAAATGCTCTGTTTTAGGCTGTTCATGCAGTTGAATCTGAAAGTGCACCATTAGAAGTTCATAGTATTGAGTAAATACATTTGTTTATTTTTAGATGAACTGCACTATTTTTTTTAACTTTTTATTTTCCAGTACCTTTAGATTTACAGAAAATTTACAGAAATAGTACAGCGTTTGCATCTACCCTTCACTCAGCTTCCCCTAGTGTTAATATCTTACATAACCACAGTGCAATGACCACAATTAAGAAATTAATGTTGGTACAATACTTTAAGCTACAGACATTTGGATTTCTTAAGGTTTTTTGAAGATTTTGTTTTGGGGGGGCCTGGGTGTCTCAGTCGGTTAAGCATCCGATGTTGGCTCAGGTCATGATCTCATGGTTCACGAGTTTAGGCCCTGTATCAGGCTCTGTGCTGACAGCTCGGAGCCTGAAGCCTGCTTCGGATTCTGTGTCCCCATCTCTCTCTGCCCCTCCCCCACTCGCACTCTGTCTCTGTCTCTCTCAATAATAAATAAACATTAAAAAAAATCTTATTTTAAAGTAATCTCTACACTCAATGTGGGGTTTGAACTCAAAACCCTGAAATTAAGAGTCGCATGCGCCACCAACTGAGCCAGCCAGGTGCCCCAGTTTTGTTTTGTTTTCTTTTGTTTTTCACACTAATGTCATTTTTCTGTTCCAGGATCCCATGTTGCATTTAGGTGTCATGTCTCCTTGATTTCCTTCATTCTGTGACAGTTCTTCAGTCTTTATTCCTTCATGGTCATGACATTTTAAAAGAGTACTGTGATTTTCTCAGTATTTTGTTGAATATCTCTCAATTTGGGTTTGTCTCTGGTTTCTTATAATTAGATTAAAGTTATGGTGTTTTGGAAAGAATATGTGATGTGCCCTTCTCAGTGTATCCTATCAGTGTAACCATTACTGGTTATGTCAGTCCTGACTGCCTGCTTAAGATGGCTTCTATCTGGTTACACCTTCACTTTGTAATAGGTATCTTGGGAGAGCTACTTTGAATCTGTACTGCAAATACACTGTTTCTTAAACTTTCGCTCACTGTTTAGCCACCTAGTGGTGGATCTTGCCTGCAGCGATTGTGTATACAATAGTCTATTGGTGATTTTCTATTTCCCTCATTCCCTTCATATTTATTAATTGAAGTTCTTCTGTAAGGGAGACCTGCCCCTCTTCCCTCCTTATTTATTTATTCAGTTATTTCTTTTATCAATATGGATTCATAGGTATTTTATTCTATGGGTTATAATTTATTGTAGCATTATTGGTTTTGTTGTTCAAATGTTCTAGCTTTGGTATTGACAGATCTTTTAGTTTGGCTTCTGTGCCCTTTGGACATGCTGTTTTTTTGTTTTTTGTTTTTTTTTAAGTTTATTTATTTTGAGGGGGAAGAGGGGCAGAGAGGGAGGAAGAGAGAACCTAGCGCGCTTGAATCTGTGAGATCATGACCTGAGCTGAAGTCAAGAGTCAGATGCTTAAATGATTGAATAACCCAGGTGCCCCTCAGTACTGATACTTTAAAAAAAAAATTTTTTTTTAGTGTTTATTTATTTTTGAGAGATGGAGAAAGAGCACGAATGGGGAAGGAGTAGAGAGAGAGGGAGACACAGAATCCAAAGCAGGCTCCAGGCTCTCAGCTGTCAGCACAGAGCCTGATGCGGGGCTCAAACTCACGAACGATGAGATAATGACCTGAGCTGAAGTCGGCGCTTAACTGACTGAGCCACCCAGGTGCCCCAGTATATTAAATTCTTAAAAAAAATTTTTTTTATATTTATTTATTTTCAAGAGGGAGAGAGTGCAAGCAGAAGATGGGCAGAGAGAGAGAGAGAGAGGGAGACACAGAATGTGAAGCAGGCTCCAGACTCAGCTGTCAGCACAGAGTCCAACATGGGGCTCGAACCCACCAACGGCAAGATAATGACCTGAGCTGTAGTCACATACTTAACCAACTGCGCCATGCAGGTGCCCCAGCATATTAAATTCTTGTTAGTAGTTTACATTACTGCTTTTTCTCTCAAGGTAGCTAGGGAAATAAATTACTGAAAGAATTAGGGCTGTGATGGGTATGGGTACAAGACACTGATACATTTTGACTTTAAAGTATTTGAAAAATATTTCTAAAGGGGCCCCTGGATGGCTCAGTCAGTTAAGCATCAGACTATTGATTTCAGCTCAGGTCATGGTCTCATGGTTTGTGAGTTTGAGCCCTGCATAGGGCTCTGTGCTGACAGTGCAGAGCCTGCTTGGGATTCTCTGTCTCTGCCCCTCCCATTGCTCGCTCTCTCTTTCAAAATAAACAAATAAACTTAAAAAAAAAAATTTCTAAAGCAATACCAGTTTGTTGTAGAGAAATTAGAAAAGTGAGTTGAGGAAAAAAGACCACTCAGGCAGGACCAAAATTAATGTTTGGATGTATATCTTCCTAGTTTTCCTATTTTTTTTTGTTATGTTTTTATTTTAACTTGTTTTATGTTTTATTTTTTTTAAATTTACATCCAAATTAGTTAGCATATAACTAATAGTTACGTAGTACATAGTTACATAGTACATAGTTACATAGTTTCGTGTCCCTTCGAAACAGCATACCTGTATCCCTTGGATAAATGCCTAGTAGTGCAATTGCTGGGTCATAGCGTAGCTCTATTTTTAATTTTTTGAGGAACCTTCATACTGTTTTCCAGAGTGGCTGCACCAGCTTGCATTTCCATCTGGTTTTTCTATTTGCATATCCATGTATAACAAACACATATTTAAATATTAAAAAATAGAAAACCACAGAATACTGTTTTATAATTTGCTTTTTCTGCTTAACTATATATTATGAACATCATTTTCTGAAATCAAATTTAAAGTATGGCTCAGTAGATATTTGTTGAGTACTTAACATGTATTGGACACTATACTAGGCATAAGTGGCAGGAAAACGGTAGCAAACATTTTTAATGGCTACATTGTATTCAGTTATATGGGTGTATCACAGTTAATTTAATCAATATCCTATTGTATTTTTGAGTTTTGTTTGTTTGTTTGTTTTTTAAGTAAACTACGCCCAACATGGGGCTCAAACTCATGATGCTGAGATCAGGAGTCACATGTTTTACTAACTGAGCTAGCCAGGCACCCCTTGAATTGTTTTTAATTAAAAAAAGAAATTATGAACAGTGCTGTAGTCGTTATCCTTGTAGCTAAATCTCTGGAACATCATTATTTCCTAAATTATTCCTGGCCTTTTTTTTTTTTTTTTTGGATATATATTTTTAAGTTTATTTATTTTGAGAGAGAGAGAGAGTATGAGTAGGGGAGGGGTGGAGAGAGAGGGAATCCCAAGCTTATAGCGCAGAGACTGACTGATGTGGGGCTCCAACTCACAAACTGTGAGACATGACCTGAGTGAAGCCAAGAGTCGGACACTTAACTGACTGAGCCACCCAGGTGCCACTGGCCTTTTAATAGCTGAATGTAGGTTAATTCAAGGCTGTTCACCCTCTCGCTCCCTGTTTTTTTTTTTTTTTCTTTCAAGTTTATATATTTATTTTGAGAGAGAAAGAGAGAGGGAGGGAGAGAGAGAGAGAGAAAAAGAGAAAACACATGGAGGGAGGAGCAGAGAGATTGGCAGAGAGAGAATTCCAAGCAGTCTCCTTTCAGTGCGGGCTGGAACTTACCATGAGATCATGACCTGAGCTGAGATCAAGAGTCATATGCTTAATCTTAATTGACTGAGCCACCCAGGTGCCCCAAAGCTGATATCTTGGTATATGTGAAGTAAGAGTGTGAATACCTTGAATTCTGCTAATGGGGAGATCCATAGTTTTTGTATTTACGTATGAGGAAGTTGCTATTCTAGTTTGAATATTGAAAAATGAGAGTTTAAAAAATTATTTATTTATTTATTTTGAGAGGGTGGGGATGGGGAGACAGAGAGTGAGAGGGAGAGAGAATTCTAAGCAAGCTCTGCACTTCAAAGGGCTGAATCTCATGAACCATGAGATCATGACCTGAGCAGAGATCAAGAGTCCGACACTTAATCAACTGATCCATCCAAGCACCCTGAAAAATAAGACTTTTATTCTTCCTTGGTAAGTAATAGCCATACCTTTGGACAGACCCCCAATTTTCTTTAAATAATAGCTTTATATTTAAGTAGTATCTGAATAAGTAAGCGATTAAGATTCTGAAGTTCTGTATTAAGAACATGGCAGAGATCATTTTAGCCTGAACAATTTAATGAGCCTATGTTAGTAATGTGTAACTTGTCAGTGGATTCCAGCATCTTTTTTTTCTCCTGGTTTATCTGCTTTTGATAGCATTTTCTTTTTGAAGGCTATACTATAATGAATCAGGTATAGAATGAACCTGAAGGTGACTGCATGACTTGATATGCTGAAGAGCTTGTTTAGTATTACATTTGAACATTAGTAAGTAAAATAAATGTTCTTGAGCTTTGTTTTGGGGAAGTTATTAGAGTTCTATTGATATATTTAAGTGTAATGTGAAGGGAAGGAGATTTAGAACCCATTTTTGCCTTAAAAGTTTAAATTTGAATCTTTGTTAGAAGCCTGTTGAAATACTTGAGAGTGTTAGGAGTCCCTTCTGATTCTTGTAAATGGAATTATAATATATGCTTTATAGAATCATGAGTAGCTTAGAATCTTTATTGGTTGTATACAGCTGAGACCATGATTAAAATTTGTGTAAGAATAGATCAGGTTGTTGCAAAAAGGCTTACATTATTTTTTTATCAGTCATTAAGAAAAAAGTGAGCGTGGAAAAAACTGACAGTAGTTAGTTGTACCTGAAATCTGCTTGTCCTATGCTTGTATACAATATTAGTGTGAGAGATTTAAATCTATAATTTATTAATCAGGAAGCTACAGCAGAGGCTTTTCTGGAGCTTTAAATATTAATATTTTTTCCCTTACCTTTAACAGTTGCATTGTATTCCTATCAAAACATTTGGAAGCTAGGAAAACACAAAAATGAAAATAAAATTCATCTCTTATCTCACTAGAGATAATCACTGTCAAACATTGTTATGTACAGCCTTTCACATTTTATTTTTATTCATGGATTTTTTTTTTTGTCTTATAAAGAAAGATCATTCTGAATCTGTGTTTTTCTTTTATACTTATTTTATTTGAAATAATTTCTTTTTTTTTTAAAGTTTATTTTTTTTAGTAATCTCTGCACCCAATGTGGGGCTCAAACTCATGACCCTGAGATCAGGAGTTGCATGCTTTTCTGACTGAGGCAGTCAGGCTCCCCCAAAATAATTTCTTAATATCATTAATCTTCTGGAACATGTTATTTAATAACAACTGAATAGTATCTTACTTGGTTTAATTTTGCCATAATTTTGTATTATTGTTCTTTTATTATTATTTCTAGTTTTTCTATATTAAAATAGTGTGTGGTCTATATCCCTTTTCATAAATACTTATATATACTTTTATTTTCAAAGCTTTTAATGCTAGTTTATAGAGTTTTAATAAATATCCATATTTCATGTGTCTATATTTTAGAGGGAATAGAGAACTGCCCTTTTTCTTTTAATGTTTGTTTATTTTTGAGAGAGAGAGAGAGAGAGAGAAAGAGAGAGAGAGAGAATGAGCAGGGGAAGGACAGAGAGAGAGGGAGAGGAGAATCCTAAGTGGGCTGCACAGCGTCAGTGTAGAGCCCATCACAGGGCTCAGTCTCACAAACCATAAGATAATGACCTGAGCTGGAATCAGGAAGTCAGATGCTTAACCAACTGAGCCACCCTTGTGCCCCAAGGACTGCCCTTTTTGAATATAGGATAAATTATATTTTGTGTCTGTCCTAATGGAAGTATACATAAATATTTATTAGGGTGAATAATTCATTGATACTGAGTATAAGCCATTCATAGGTAAAATGATTGAAAACAAGTTACTGTGGAAAAAGAATATAAAATATTCTACAGAAGACATCAGCAGTATTTTATAAGAAACTAATTTTACAGAATACGCAGTACTTTTCTAAATTTTGTTACTGTCCTACAAGTTTGAACTGGGTAACTTTTTCTTTCTTTCTTTCTTTCTTTCTTTCTTTCTTTCTTTCTTTCTTTCTTTCTTTCTTTTAATATCCAAGGTAGTTAACGTATAGTGTAGTATTGGTTTCAGGAGTAGAATTTAGTGATTTATCACCTACATATAACACCCAGTGCTCATCCCAACAAGTGCCCTTCTTAATGCCCATCACCCATTTAGCCCATTTCCTTCCCCTTTTCCCTCCAAAACCCTCATTTTGCTCTCACTATTTAAGTCTCTTATGAAAAAAAAAGTCTCTTATGGTTTGCCTCCCTATTTTTAACTTATTTTTACTTCCTTTCCTCTATGCTCATCTGTTTTTTCTTAAATTCCACAGATAAGTAAAATTGTATAATATTTGTCTTTCTCTGATTGACTTATTTTGCTTAGTGTAATACACTCCAGCTGCATCCACATTGTTGCAAATGGCAAGATTTCATTCTTTTTGATTGCCAAGTATTATTCCATTTTGTATATACCCCACATCTTCTTTATCTGCTTATCAGTCGATGGACATTTGGGCTCTTTCCATACTTTGGCTATTGTTGATAGTGCTGCTATAAACATGGGGTGCACGTGTCCCTTTGAAACAGCATACCTGTATCCCTTGGATAAATAACCAGTAGAGCAGTTGCTGGTTCATAGGGTAGTTCTATTTTTAATTTTTTGAGGAACCTCCATACTGTTTTTCAGAGTGGCTATACCAGTTTGCATTCCCACCAACAGTGTAAGAGGATTCCCTTTTTGCTACATCCTTGCCAACATATGTTGTTTCTTGAATTGTTAATTTTAGCCATTTTGACCGGTGTGAGGTAGTATCTCATTGTGGTTTTGATTTGGATTTCCCTGATGAGTGATATTGAGCATCTTTTCATGTTAGCCATCTGGATGTCTCCTTGGGAATAGTGCCTGTTTATGTCTTCTTCGCAATAGTTCACTGGATTATTTGTTTTTGGGGTGTTGAGTTTGATAAGTTCTTTATAGATTTTGGATACTAACCCTTTATCAAATAAGTATTTCAGAAATATCTTCTCCCATTCCATAGGTTGCCTTCTAGTTCTGCTGATTGTTTCCCTGAACTGGGCAACTTTTTAGGTTATTATAAGGGCCATGTAACTACTTACCCCAAACTTAGTGGTTTGAACTTATTTTATTCAGGAATCTGCAGTCTGGGCATGGTTCAATTGGAGATAACTTTTCTTTTTTTCACTTGCGAGTTAGCTAGGTTGGCTTGGAGGTCAGGGCCTTTGATCACTTTGAAGGCTTGCTCACTCACTTATCTTGATTCCTTTGCTGAGAAAACTCAGTATCGTGGTGTAGATTTATTTCTTTTTTGATGTTTCCAGTATAGTGGCTTAAGGGTGTCCAAGATTTTTTTCTGTTGGCTCAGGTCTCCTGAGGAATGTGTATTGAGGGAAAGTGGGGAAAAAAAGAGAGGAAGAGAGAACACAGAAGCATGCAAAAGCCAGGCTGAAGCAATATAAGTATTACTTTTAATGATCTAGCCTTGGAAGTCACAGGTCTGCCCAGATTCAAGGGGAAGGAACGTAAACTGCACCTGATGTTGGAGGACTGTCATTGTCATATTGTAAGAAGAGCATGTGGAATGTGGAATATCGGTGTGGCCATTTTTGGAAAAATATAATATGCCACATTATCCAATATAGGCTAAATAACCTGCTCACAGCGAATCCATGGGTGTGAACAGCCTGAAGACCTTATCGTTACCCTTTGAGGAAGCAATTGTTGTTCCCTAATTAAGAATATGAAGGAAATGACTTAGAGATAATATTGTCTTTTGCAGATGAAAACTTAAAAATAGGTACCTTTTTATACAGATTAGGTATTAGTAATTAAGAAGTTATTAGTGCCTTGGAGGATCAACTCAGATTCCTGTGAAATAAGGGTTGCGATATTACTGTGTTCTCATGACTTACACTTTACTCTCACTGAAATCATTTTATGGATTGCTAATGGATGTAGTTGATATAGTACTTATTATGTTATATTTTGTAGGCTGAATTTGATGCTTAACTATCATTTATAACTTTCTCTTAATGTGGAATTTAAGGTATTTAAATTCTAAACAAATGATTTCAAACTTGTGGTTGTAATCCATACTTTCATTTGTTTATACAGCATACATGAGCCATACACTTCAGAGATCTAAAGGTGACTAAGTTAGGGTCCTCTGCTTAAGGACCTCCATAGCCTGGAGAAGAAGATGGACATATAGACAAATATTTATAATATAGTATGATACGTGTAATATAAATAGTGTAATAAAAATGAACCAACTACTAATACCCAGAGAAAGGAATACCTTGGTTTGGGAGTGACAGTTGTGTGGATAGGAGACAAATTTTGAGCAGAATCTGAAGTGTTTTATAAGGGACAAGTAGAGGGAAGGGCATTCTTCATACATACATACAAAGGGAGCAGTACATACAAAGGTCTAGAGATATGAAATAATATGATGTGTTTGAAGGAGGTTGAGTAAACAGTGTGGTGGGATGTAGAGTTTGTGATGTGTGGGTGATGTTAAAGAGCCCAGATTGTTAAGAGTTTTATCTGTATGTAATAGGTGCGGTTGTTGTATGTTAAGTATTGTAGCCATATTTAGATTTGTGTACTAAAGAACTCCGGGGATAGTATTTGAAAGATTAGAAGGGATAGAGACTGTAGGTAAGAGAATATAGTATGGCTTGCTCATACTAGGCAAAGCCTAACTATAGTTAGGAAGCTATTGTGATACTTTATTTATCTACCTTAATACTGAATGAGAGGTTTTTAGAATAAAATTATATTAAACTGCCTATAAATTAACCACTGAATTTAAAACTATTTAAAACTAATAGCAAAATGGGGTATGTGGTTGGCTTAGTACACAATGCAAGTCTTGATCTCAGGGTCGTGAGTTAAAGCCTCACATTAGGTGTTGAGCTTATTTAAAAAAACTGAAAAACTAATAGTAAAATATTAACGCAGGTAATATAATGATTCTGTTAGCTGATTCAGTTCTTATATATATTTCAGTTAGATCAATTATTTTCTCATTCTGATTTCAGATAACAAAGATGTTAAATGCAAAATCAGAGGATGTTCGTGTTCAGTCATCACTGTCCAAACTCAGAAGCTCAGAACGCTGGGATCTCCCTTTGCAGGGGGTAAATAAAAACTATTTTTTTAAAGTACATAATATTATTTAGTGTGTTGAAAATATTAAAACATTTTTAATGTTTATTTATTTTTTAATTTTTTAAATGCTTAATTATATTAGAGAGACAAGAGTGTGAGTGGGGGAGGGGAAGAGAAAGAGGGAGACACAGAATCCAAAGTGGCTCCAGGCTTTGAGCTGTCAGCACAGAGCCTGATGCGGGGCTCAAACCCACGAACCATTAGATCATGACCTGAGCTGAAGTCGGACACTTAACTGACTGAGCCACCCAGGTGCCCCAGTGTTTATTCATTTTTGAGAAAGAGAGACAGAATGCTAGCAGGGAAGGGCAGAGAGAAAGGAAAACACAGAATCTGAAGCAGGCTCCAGGCTCTGAGCTGTTAGCACAGAACCCCACATGTGGCTTGAACTCACAAACTGTGAAATCCTGACCTGAGCTGAAGTCAGATGCTTAACTGACTGAGCCACCCAGGTGCCCGGTGATGTTTAAAATATTTTAATAAAATTGAGTTTTCATTTTTTTATATGTCCTTGTTTGGGTTTTTTGTGTTATTTAATCACAAGTTTTTAATTAGTGTATTTCTGGTATTTGTTGAAGTGATGAAGTTAGGGTCTCCTTTAGTTTAAATCTAAGTATACCTTATTTTGCATGAGTGTTTTCTTGAAATTTAAATCTCATTATTGTACAATGTATTTTAAATTTACAAGAATATTAAGCTTATTAAAATCATTTGCTCTTTTGCTCTTGTTTTGTAAATTATAGAGGGTATATTTTAAAATGTGACACAACTGTACGTTAGAAGATATTCTGATTATAAATTTGAACTTTAATTTTATCACTATTAAGCATTTTTATGGAGCTTTTGTGAATAACTCTTAAGATGGCACATTTTAAGTATATATATTTTTTTCTGTTGCCTGGTCACTTTGTAAAAATAGAATTTTTCTCAGATTTTCCAGTTTATCCATTTGAGCCTGTGTTCATTTCCTAGGGCTCATGTAGCAAAATACCATGGTGTGGGTGGCTCAACAGAAATTTATTTCCCAATAGTTCTAGAGGCTGAAGTCCAAGATCAAGGTGCTGGTAGGGTTGATTTCTCTATTGCCTTTCTCCTTGGCTTAGAGATGGCCATCTTATTGCTGTGTCTGCCTATGACCTTTTTTTCTGTGTACCTACATCCTGGTGCTTCTCTTCTTAAAAGCAAACTAATCCCTGGGTTAAATAAGTCCCTACCCTTATGACCTCATTTAAACTTAATTACCTTTGTAAAGAGCCCGTCTCCACAAACAGTTGTCTTGACAGTTAGGACTTCAACATATAGAATGGGTATGGGGAGCACAATTCAGTTCACATCATCAAATAATACATTTGTTTCTCTTTTTTGATTTTGTATAAAAAAATGATAAATGAGTCAAGATGACTTTTTTTTTTTAATTTTTTTTCAACGTTTTTTATTTATTTTGGGGACAGAGAGAGACAGAGCATGAACGGGGGAGGGGCAGAGAGAGAGGGAGACACAGAATTGGAAACAGGCTCCAGGCTCCAAGCCATCAGCCCAGAGCCTGACGCGGGGCTCGAACTCACGGACAGCGAGATCGTGACCTGACCACGGACCGCTTAACTGACTGCGCCACCCAGGCGCCCCTCAAGATGACTTCTGTTGACAGAAAAGAAATTGTGTAAGGTTAGAAAATTTGGGGTGTATAGAAAGGTACAGGTGAAAAGACTAAAGAATCTTTCTCTGTTCCTTTTTCCTAAAGGCAACTACTATTAATAGCTTTTTTTCATTCCTTTCAAGAAAAAAAAAATACATATGCCCATAAAAATAATAATTTATATTATTTTTTGATTGTTACAGAACAGGGATCATGAAATCTACACTGTTCTGTGCTTTGTTTGCATTTAATATTTCTTAAATTTTTTTTTCTATTTTAACACATTTAGATATACTTCCTTTATTTTTTTGGCTTTGTAGTACTCTAAAAATATAAAAATACTATAATTAAAAATTTTTTTTGAATATAGTTGTCACACAATATTACATTAGTTTCAAGTGTACAGCATAGTGATTCAGCTTCTCTTTATGTTTTGCTGTGCTCACCGCAAGCGTAGTTAACCATCTGTCACCATATACAATTTACTTAGTGCACTGGTATTAGATTGTTTCCAGAGTTTTGCTAATAGAAACAATGCTGCAGCAAACATCATTTTATTTTTTTGAATATCATTTTTCATATGTAGAAAACTATTTTTGAGTGGGATTACTGGGTTGAAGGGAATTTGTATATTAAATTTTAATAAACATTGCAAAATTGTCTTACAGAAACTGTGCACTAATTTATATTGCCACCAATGAAAGGTCCCATTTTGCTAGAAACTTACTGGCACTGGATATTATCACACAGTAAAATTGTTGCCAATTTAATAGGAAGAAAAAAACATAATTTTAAAGAAAATTTAATCACTTTGCATGTATGTATTTTGTTAGGACATTGAATTTATTGTGGAATAAATGTTATATATACTATATATAATTTTAAGTATACACACACACACACACACACACACACACACACACACTGCCTCTTGGAAGTAGATGTAGGCTTTTTGTTGGGTTTGTTTTCTTAAACAGTATCTTATTAAATGCTTTTTTTTCCTTTACCCTTCAGTCATACATGTCTTCCTTAGTTTTTGGCTTTCAAGGGGTAGATGTGGATCACCTGAGAGCTCTTTGGATATTAAGTGTTTGTGTTATCGTCTTCTGCCTTCTCTTTTTTCTTAACTGTTTATTTCAGCAGTCTCCTTTTCCTGAGAAACTAACCATTTATTTCTTATTTAGTTCCTTCTAACCCACTGAGTGAAACAAGATCTTTCAGAGACATACTTTCTTTTCCCATGACTAGTTTTCCACCCTAGTTGGATGTCTTCCTTAAGTTAGTGTTACTTTTCGGAAATCTGTATCCTGTTTGAGATTTGAAGTGGCTCATGTGTCAGCATTGCCATGCTGTCTTGTTGCTTTAGATTTCACAACGTTTGCTAAGTATGCTTCATAGTTTGTAGAGTTTGAGGCTGTACCAGTATCTTGCTTTATTGTTTCTCTCACACACCCTTTGTTTTTAGAGGGTTTCAATGAACAACAAAGAGATAACCTTGCGTAGTCTTTAGTAGAATTTTAACTCCTTTATTTACATGTTTGTGATTTTTATTGAGATAAAATGATATGAAATAGGTTACACAGGTCTTAGGTATATAGTTGAATAAGTTTGACTAATGTGACATATGTAACCAATCCTGCTCAAAAATAGTTCCCTACAGTGTGAGAAATGATGTTCACTGTTGCAGTGTTTCCTGAGGAATAGAGCAGTCATGAACCTTGAGAGTTGTTTGTGCCCCTTTCCATTGTATCTTATCTTTTCCTCTCTCCCAGTCCCTAGCCCACTACTAGCAACCACTTTTCTGAATTCTGTTTCTGTAGGATAGTTTTGCCTGTTCATACAACATACACTCTTTTGTGCTTTGTTTCTTTTGCTCAGCAAAATGTTGCATTTCATCCCTGTTTTGCATCAATCAGTGGTTTGTTACTTTTTATTGCTAAATCATACTCCATGATGTGGCCATAATACAGTTTATTTAATTCTGTTGATAGACTTTTGGACTTTTTTCTTCTTTTTATTATACACATAGAAAGAGGGGTGCCTGGGTGGCGCAGTCGGTTAAGCGTCCGACTTCAGCCAGGTCACGACCTCGCGGTCGGTGAGTTCGAGCCCCGCGTCAGGCTCTGGGCTGATGGCTCGGAGCCTGGAGCCTGTTTCCGATTCTGTGTCTCCCTCTCTCTCTGCCCCTCCCCCGTTCATGCTCTGTCTCTCTCTGTCCCAAAAATAAATAAACGTTGAAAAAAAAATTTTTTTATAGACAGAGAAAGCAAGTGTGTGCATGTGCACACACCAGGGAGGAGCAGAGGGAGAGGGAAAGAGAGAATATTAAGCAGGTTCCACATGCAGTGTGGAGTCGATGCAGGGCTTGATCTCACAACTATGAGATCATGACCTGAGCTGAAAGCAAAGTTGGATCTTCAACTGACTAAGCCACCCAGGTGCCCTTGGACTTGGTTTTAATTTGCATTTTCCTGGTGACTAATGGCATTAAAACATTTTATATGTTGATTGGCTTTTGTATATCTTTTTTTGTGAAGTGTGTGTTCAATTTTTTCACCCTTAATTTAAAAAATAAATTTTATTGAGAATTAATTTATATACAATTAAGTTAATCCATTTTAATTCTTTTTGAATTTTGATAAGTGTATATGCTTTTGCAACCACCACAATAATAAAGGTGTTGCGTGCATGTGTGTGTTTGTATTTATAGTTTTTTTCTCAGTGTACAGCTCTGAGTTACAAGTTCTGTACAGGCTCATAGAAGGATTATGACAATGAAGATACTATACATAGTTCTATCAGTCCAAAACATTCCCTGGTGCTGTCCCTATGTAATTGTTCTCTGTCTCCAGTTTTCACCCATGGTAACATTGTTTTCTGTAGCTATACTTGTACATTTTCCAGAATGTCACACAAATGGATTCATAGAATGTGTAATGTTTTGAGAATGACTTTTAGTCTCAGCATAATGCCACTGAAATTCATTCATGTTTTGGGGCGCCTGGGTGGCTCAGTCGGTTAGGCGTCCGACTTTGGCTCAGGTCATGATCTCACGGTCCATGAGTTCGAGCCCCATGAGTTCTGTGCTGACAGCTCAGAGCCTGGAGCCTGCTTCCGATTCTGTGTCTCCCTCTCTCTCTGCCCTCCCCCATTCATGCTGTGTCTCTCTCTGTCTCAAAAATAAATAAACATTAAAAAAAAAAAGAAATTCATTCATGTTTTTGTGTGTGTCAGTAGTTTATCTGTTTCTGCCGTTGACATTCATATGGGTTGTTTCTAGGTTTTTGGCAATTGGGAATAAAGCTGCTATACATATTTGCATACATGTTTTTTTTTGTGTGAGTATAAGTTTTAATTTCTCTAGGGTAAATACTTAGGAATGGGATCCTGGATTATATGGTAAGTATATATTTAATTGCCAAACTGATTACCATGGTGGTTTTATGATTTTGCATTCCCACCAGCAATGTATGGAGAGTTCTGGGTGCTCTGTATCTTTCTTAGCACTTGGTATTGACAGTTTATTTACTTTGTAAAAAATGTTTGTTTATTTTTGAAAGAGTGTGAGAAGGGGAGGGCAGAGAGAGAGAGAGGGAGACACTGAATTTGAAGCAGGCTCCAGGCTCTGAGCTGTCAGCATGGAGCCTGATGTGGGGCTCGAACTTACAAGCTGTGAAATCATGTCCTAAGCTGTGAAATCATAACCTGAGCCAAAGCTGGATACTTAACCAACTGAGCCACCCAGGTGGCCCCAGTTTATTTGCTTTTTTAAATTAACAGAATCTTTTTTTTAAGAGTAATTTTAGGTTTACAGAAAAATTGAAGGAATAGTACAGGTAGTACACATAAACCCCTTAATTCCCCCTCCCCTGTTACCCCCACACAATTTCATTTATTAATATCTTTGCATTAGTGTAGTACATTTATTACAACTGATGAGTCAATACTGATATTATTATGTATTGAGATGTAACTGACATTTAACATTGTACTGATTTTAGGTATACAACATAATTTGGTATATGTATATATTGCAGAATGATTAGCACAGTAAATTTAGTTAACATCCATCACCACACATAGTCACAGTTTTCTTATGATGAGACTTTTAAGATCTACTCTCTTAGTAACTTTCAGATGAACAATCAATATCAGTAAGTCACCATACTGTGTATTACATTCCCAGGACGTATTTATATTGTAACTAAAACTTTGTACATTTTGACCCCCTTCACCCACTTTGCCCACTCCCCACCTTTGGCAACCACAAACCTGTTCTCTTTATAACTTCAGATTTTTTTTTTTCAGATTCTTCATATAAGATCATACAGTACTTGTTTTTTTGGTCTGATTTATTTCACTTAGCCTTATGCCCTCAAGGTCCATCCATGTTGTGCAAATGGCAAGATTTTTTTGATGGTTGGATAATATTCCATTGTGTATGCATACCACATTTTCTTTATTCATCTATTGGTGGACATATTGTTTCCATGTCTTAGCTATTTTATTTTATTTTATTTTTTTATTATTTTTTTTTAATTTTTTTTTTTAACGTTTATTTATTTTTGAGACAGAGAGAGACAGAGCATGAACGGGGGAGGGGCAGAGAGAGAGGGAGACACAGAATCCAAAACAGGCTCCAGGCTCTGAGCAGTAAGCACAGAGCCCGATGCGGGGCTCGAACTCACCGACCGCGAGATCGTGACATGAGCCGAAGTCGGAGGCTTAACCGACTGAGCCACCCAGGCGCCCCATATTATTATTTTTTTTAAAGTTTATTTATTTTTGAGACAGAGACAGAGCACGAACGGGGGAGGGGCAGAGAGAGAGGGAGACACAGAATCGGAAACAGGCTCCAGGCTCTGAGCCATCAGCCCAGAGCCTGACGCGAGGCTTGAACTCACGGACCGCGAGATTGTGACATGAGCTGAAGTTGGAGGCTTAACTGACTGAGCCACCCAGGTGCCCCTGTCTTAGCTATTTTAAATAACGCTGAAATGAACATGAGGTTGCATATATCTTTTTGAAGTGGTGATTTCATTTCCTAAGGATAACTACCCAGAAGTGGAAGTGGAATTGCTGGATTATATGGTAGTTCTGTTTTTACTTTTTGGAGGAACCTCTATACTGTTCTCCCTAGTGGTTGCACCAGTTTACATTCCCACTTGCAGTGCACAAAGATTCCGCTTTCTCCACATCCTTGCCAGCACTTGTTATGTCTATGTCTTTATGATAATGGTGGTTCTAACAGGCATTAATGATTAGTGATGTTGAGCAGCTTTTCATGTAGGTATTGCTCATTTGTATGTCTTTTTTGGAAAAATATTCAGACCCTCTGCCCATTTTTCAATTTTTTTGGGTTTGTTTTTACTTATTTTTGAGAGGGGTGGAGAGCTAGAGAGGGACTGAGAGAGAGGGAGACTATCTGCTATCAGCACAGAGCCCAGTGTAGGGCTCAAACTCATGGAACTGTGAGGTCATGACCTGCGCCAAAATCAAGAGTTGGATGCTGAATTGACAGAGCCATACAGGTGCCCTGAGTTTTATGAGTTCTTTAAATATTTTGGATATTAACCTCTTATTAGATATATGATTTTCAAATAATTTCTTAGATTCTGTACGTTGCCTTTCATTTTGCTGTATAGAAGCTTTTTAGTTTGATATAGTCCTACTTATTTCTTTCTTTGTTGCCTTTGCCTACATGTCAGATCCAAAATAACCATTCCTAAGACCACTGTTAAGGACCTTACCATCTTTTAGAAGTTTTATGGTTTTAGGTCTTATGTTTAAGTCTTTAATCCACTTTGAGTTGATTTTTGTGTATGGTATAAGATAGCGATCCAGTTTCATTCTTTCACATATGACTATTTCCCAGCACCATTTATTGAATAGACTTCTTTCCCCATTGTGTTGTTTTTGGCTCCTCTTATATATTAATTGAACATATATGCATGGGTTTATTTCTGGGCTCTGTTCTGCTCCATTGATGTATGTGTACCATTCTATGCCAGTACCATTCTGTTTTGATTACTATAGCTTTATAATATAGTTTCAAATGAGGAAGTATGATGCCTCTGGCATTTTTCTTCTTTTTAAAGACTTCTTTGACTTTTTGGGGTCTTTTGTTGTTCCATACAGATTTTAAGATTGTTCTATTTCTGTGAAAAATGCTGTTGGAATGTTGATAGGGATTGCATTGAGTTTATAGATTGCTCTGAGTAGTGTGGACATTTTATCAATATTCTTCTAATCCATAAGCACAGGATATTTTTCATTTATGTCTTTTTCAGTTTCTTTAATCAGCGCCTTATAGTTTTCACTGTATTGGACTTTCATCTTGGTTTAATTTATTCCTAGGTTTTTCTTTTTTTTGTTTGGTTTATATATGGGATTGTTTTCTTAATATCCCTGATAGTTTGTTGTTAATATATGGAAATGAAATTGATTTTTGGATAGTGATTTTGTATCCTGTAACTTTATTGAATTTGTTGATTAGTTTTAGCAGTTTTTGGTGGAATCTTTAAGCTTTTTTTTTTTATGTTTATTTATTTATTTTGAGGGACAGAGAGAACATGAGTATGAGCGAGCTGGGGAGGGGCAGAGAGAGAGAGGGAGAGAGAATCCCAAGCAGGCCCTGTGCTGACATGGGGCTTGATCCCACGAACTGTGAGATCATGAGCTGAGCTAAAATTAAGAGTTGTATGCCCAACCAACTGAGTCACCTACATGCCCCTTTAAACTTTTCTATGTATTACATCATGTCATCTGTGAATAGAGACAACTTTACTTCTTTTTAATTTGGTTGTCTGTTATTAAATTTTTATGCATGCATGCATGCCTAATGCAAGATATGGTTAGGACTTCTAGTATTCTGTTAAATAAAAGTGTGGGAAGTTGGAAACCTTGTCTTCTTCCTGATTTTAGAGAAAATACTTTGAACTTTTCATGATTGAATATGATAGGAGCTGTCATCTTGTGATATATGGTCTTATTATGTTTAGGTACATTCCATATATATTTATTTTGCTGAGAGTTTTTATTGTGAATTTGTGAATTTTATTGTGAATATTGTGAATTTTATTGTGAATTGTTGAATTTGTCAGATGGTTTTTCTGCATCTTTTGAGATGATCATATGTTCCATCTTTTATTTTGTTAATGTGGTATTTCACATTGATTGACTTGTGGATGTTGGAACCTTCCTTTCATCTCTGGAATAAATACTATTTGATCATGGTATATGATTCTTTTCTGTGGTTGTATTGGGTTTGCTAATATTTTGTTGAGGATTTTTGTGTCTGTTTTCATCAGATATTTTGCTCTGAAATTTCCTTGAGTGTACTGGTCTGATTTTGGTATTAGGGTATTGATGGCCTCATACAATGAGTTTGGGAGTGATTCCTCTTCTTCTCTTTTTTGGAGGAAATTAAGAATAATCGGTAATAATCATTATTTAACTGTCTGGTATACTTTACCAGACAAGTTCTCTTGTCCTGTACTTTTGTTTCTTGGGAGTTTTTGATTACTCATTCAATCTTACTAGTAATTGTCTGATCAGATTTTCTGCTTCATGATTCAGTCTTGGTAGGCTGTGTTTCTAGAAATTTACTCATTTTTTCTAGGTTGTCTAGTTTGTTGTGTAATTTTTTATAGTAACCTCTTAGGACCTTATGTAGTTTGGTGGTATCATTAGGAATGTCTCCTCTTTCACTTACGGTTTTATTTATTGACTTCTCTTTCTTTTTTTTCTTGGTGAGTTTAACTAAAGGTTTGTCAATTTTGTTTATCTTTTAAAAAAAATTTTTTTTAACGTTTATTTATATTTGAGATAGAGAGAGACAGAGCATGAACGGGGGAGGGGCAGAGAGAGAGGGAGACACAGAATCAGAAACAGGCTCCAGGCTCTGAGCCATCAGCCCAGAGCCTGACGCGGGGCTCGAACTCACGGACCGCGAGATTGTGACCTGAGCTGAAGTCGGATGCTTAACCGACTGCGCCACCCAGGCGCCCCATTTGTTTATCTTTTCAAAATACCAACTCTTAATTTCATTGGTTTCTTTCTTTCTTTCTTTCTTTCTTTCTTTCTTTCTTTCTTTCTTTCTTTCAAGTTTATTTGAGACAGAGAGAGAGAGAGCACAAGTGGAGTAGGAGCAGAGAGAGAGAGAGAGAGAGAGAGAGAGAATTCCAAGCAGGCTCTGCACTATCAGTGCAGAGCCCGATGTAGGGCTTGAACTTATGAACTGTGAGATCATGACCTGAGCCAAAGTCAGACGCTTAACCAACTGAGCCACCCAGGCGCCCTGGTGTATAATTCTCTTTATACGTTGTTGGACTTGATTCTTTTGAGATTTTTACATCTATGTTTGTAAGAGAGATTGTGTAGCTATATTATCTTGTAATGTATTTTTCTGGTTTTGGTATTAAGGTAATGCTGTCCTCAGAATGAGTTTGGAAGTGTTCCTCTGCTTTTGTTTTTTGGAAGAAATTGTTGAGAATTTGTATAAATGGTTTCCTTAAATGTTTGGTAAAATTCACCAGTGAACCAGTCTGGGCCCAGTGCTTTCTGTTTTTGAAGGTATTAAATATTGATTCAGTTAATTTAACAGCTACGAGACAATTCAGATTATGTATTTCTCATTGTGCAAGTTTTGGTAGATTGTGTTTTTAAAGTTACAGGCCCAGTTTATCAAATATGTGGGAGTAGAGTTGTGTCTGGTATTTCTTTATCATTTTTATATAGTGTCCATGGGATCAGTAGTGATCACCTCTCTTTCACTTCCTATATTACTAATTAGAGCTTGTCTTTTTTTCTTAGTTAACATGGGTAGAAGTTTGTCAATTTTATTGATCTTTTTAAAGAAGCAACTTACAGTTTTGTTGATTTTCTCTATTGATTTCTTGTTTTCAGTTTTATTGATTTCTGTCCTATTTTTAGAAATTTTCATCTCCTTTCTTTGAAATTAATTTGCTCCTCATTATTTTAGTTACTAAAGATGGAAGTTTAGATTATTGATTTTAGAATTGTCTCTTTTTTTAACAGATGCATTCAATGCTATAAGTTCCCCTTTTAGCATATGAGCTTGAGAAGAATGCATATTCTTCTGTTTTTAGATGAAATATTCTATAAATGTTAATTGGATACAATTGATTAATGGTGTTTTTCAGCTTAACTCTGTCCTTATTGATTTTCTGCTGGATCTGTTTCTAAATGAGGGGAATTGAAGCTATAATTGTTGATTCTTTTATTCGTCTTTGTATTTCTATTGGTTTTTGCCTTATGTATTTTGATGCTCTGTTGTTGAGTACATATACATTAAAGATTGTTATGTCTTCTTGGAGAATTGACCCTTTTATCATTATGTAGGATGTCTCTTTATCCCTGTATCTTCCAAATTTGATAATTTTTCTTTCTCTGAAGTTTGTTGAGTCTGAAATTAGTATTGCTACTCTAGTTTTCTTTTGATCTCTGTTAGAATGGTATCTCTTTATTCCTTTACTTTTCATCTGTTTGTGTCTTTATATTTAAGGTGAGTTTATTGTGTACAATGTATAGTTGGGTCTTTTCCTTTTTCTTTTTTGGATTGATCTTTGAATATTTAACCACTTTTCTGTCCTGGAATAAACCCTAATTGGATGTATTGTAGTATTCTTTTTATGTATTACTTGTTTTGATCTAGTGATTTTTTGTTGTTGTTGTTGAGTGTTTTTGTTTATGCTTATCACAGATACTGGTCTTTAGTTTTCTCTTCTTGTACTGCCACTATATGGATTCAGTATCAGTGTAATTGCCTTATAGAATGAATTGAGAATTGTTCCCTTCTCTTCTAGTTAATAGAATAGAGTGTTTAGAATTCATTTTATTCCTTACGTAAATGTTTGTGTGAATTTCTAGGAAAACTCTCAAGGTCTACAGGAGCTAGGAGTTAGTGGGAGGGAAGGTGGTAGCTGTGTTTGTAAAAGGATAGCAGAAAGGTTGGTGTGACACAGCTGTTCTATATCTGGACTTAGGTTGCAGTCACAGAGATGTGCACATATGATAAAATTGCATTGAACTAAATATGCATGCACACACAAATGTATGTGAAATTTGGGGTGCCTGAGTGCCTCAATAGGTTAAGTGCCCAGCTGTTGATTTTGGCTCGGTCATGGTCTCGTGGTTTGTTGGATTGAGCCCTGCATTGGGCTCTGCACTGACAGCATGGAGCCTGCCTGGGATTCTCTCTCTCTCCCTCTCTCTCTGCCCCTCCCCCGTTCATGTACACTCTCTTTCAAAATAAATAAACACTTAAAAAATTATTAAAAAAAATAAAACAGGTGAAATCTTGATAAGGTCATGGATTGTGTCATTGTTAATTTCCTGGTTATATATTTTTCTAGAGTTATGCAGGGTGTTTGGGGAAAACACTGAGGAAAATTGCTTGAAGAGTATACAGGATTCCTCAGACATTATCCCATAATTCATCTACTGGTTCACTAGATACTGGTTAGCAAATAACTTCAGCTCATGGTTTTTGTCAAGTGTTTTCAGTGTTGGCATTACATGTTTCTTACTTTGGAAACTGGGTGAAGAATCAATAGAGTTGAAATTCTGATTTAAAGTTAAATGAACATACATAAGAAGGTAAGGAAAATAAGCTAAAAAGAGACAGGGAGGCAAACTATAAGAGACTCTTAAATACAGAGAACAAACTGAGGTTTGCTGGAGGGGAGGTGGGTAGGGAGATGGGCTAAATGGGTGATGGACGTTAAGGAGGGCACTTGTTGGGATGAGCACTGGGTCTTATATATAAGTGATGAGTCACTGGGTTCTACTCCTGAAACTAGTACTATGCTATATGTTAACTAACTTGAATATAAATAAATGAATGAATGAATGAATAAATAATCAATCAATTGGGTTGCCTGGATGGCTCAGTTGACTAAGCTCCTGACTCTTGATTATGGCTCAAGTCATGCTCTCATGGTTCGTGAGTTTGAGCCCCGCATCGAGCTCTGTACTGACAATATGGAGCCTGTTTGGGATTCTCTCTCTCCTTCTTTTTCTGCGTCTCTCTTACTCTATTGAAATAAATAAGTAAACTTAAAAAATATATAAAAAAAAAGTTAAATCCAGACCAGTAATCTCAATTGGTTAGAAAGTCATCATATATTTTTATTTCAATAAGCTGTGATAGTGGTAGTGGTTGTGAACAAAGTATTTTCCTTAGGATACAACTTTAGTTCTTTTTTAATATTTAAGGAAGCACTCAGTTGAGGTTGTAAACCCCACACCATCTAGAATGCATGTAGGGTTGATTTTGTTCAAGCAAACTTTTAGTCAGGATACTATGGAGTTTTTATTTTAATTAGCATTATATTTTATTTTGGCATTTTTCTCAGAATGAAAGCTTCAGAATTAGGTAACTGAATGCTTTGATCTTGTTTGTAAACAAAGTCTTTTATTCTTCCAAAAGCTTTTTTCATATTTAAATTAAAATTATTTATACCATCTTAAGTTTCATAGTGTGGTCAGGTAGCTTTCAAAATATGTATGTGAATAAATTCCCATTCATAATCAGTTTGTAGGATAAATCTTTGTTATCTGATTTTATTTTTCAGAGCTAGTGTATAATAGGTTCACAGACTAAAAGAAAAACAAATCATAATTTGTGAAAAATACAAATTATTAACCCAGCCTGTAATTCTTATATAATTTTTAAGAAGAAAATATATAAATATTTTAGTGTGATAATATCTGTAAGAAACAATTGATCAAAGTCTAAGTGAATTTTGTTATCATTTGATAATATCTCCAGATATACTTCAGGTTACCCTTAAATATGATAGGATTCAAGAATTTGGAGTTAATGACATTTTAATTAATTTCCTTCCTATTAGTGTTATCTCCTATTTGTCCCCATGAGTTCATTTTGGTGTTCATTCCCTTTTTGGTGGGAATAATTTTTTTTTTTCCTATATAGAATATATAGTACTATAGGTTCAAAGACTAGTACTTTCATTGTTTTGCACATAGAGGCAAACTTTTTTACAATATGATAGTGGAGTACAAAAAATTCAGTAACATAAAATGTGAAGGCTGCATTTTATTGTGAGATTAATGGAATATTACAAGGACCTAATTGGACAGTAGTTTTGAGAGTTCAGCCCTTAAGCCAAATCATTCCCAGTCCTGGTGGTAGTTTTGATGTAAACAGATAGTATAATTCATTGTGAGAAGTCTTATCAATAATAGGGATATACAAAACTTATAATGGTGTTGTAGAAGAAATTGATTCACTCTGCTAGAGGGTGAGAAAGGTTTCTTGATGGTACTAGATTGGGGCTTAATGGACAAAGAGGATTAGGGAGGGCAAAGCACATTCTAGTAAAAGGAAACAGATGGTGAAGGATGAAACTGCTTGGCTCTGTCAGGGAACTACAAATAATTTAGTATGGTCAGAATACAAGATGTATGGGAAACAGAAGTGAGAAATGAAAACAATTTTTTTTCCCCCATCCTATAGGTAGTCAGGATAGAAATTTAAACAAGAGAATGATAACAGTTTTGCATTTTTTAAAGATTTAACTGTCATGATGGACTAGATGCTAGAGTAAGGGAGTAAGAGACCATTGGCAGGGAATCCCATTAGTTTAACATTGTAAGAGTCCAGGTGACAAATAAGAAGAGGCAGAACTAAGACAGTGATAACGAAAATGGAGAGAAGATATAGTTTTAATCTTGTTATATTGATACATTTACATTTTGTAGAGGAATGGGAGTGACAGATATATGTTTAGGTTGATATCTTGGAGATTTTTGAGAATTTGTATAATTTAGAATTAAAGCATTGGAAGAAACATAGGCTTTTATGGGAGTCAGACCTGGGTTCATTGGTCAAGCCTCACTTACCTTTGATTAAAGTGATATGTTTTATACCATGCAGGGCTGTGATGATAAGGAGATAACATAATGCTTGGAAAATTAAAAAGGATGTTTATTGAAGGCTGTCATGTTCAGGACAGTGTTTTGTTTTTCATTACTTAAAACATTTTTTTTCTTTTGTTAAATGACTTTTTTTTTGTACAGGTGGAAATGAATTGGTTTACTTTTTTATTAATTTTTTAGTTTTTATTTAAAATTTAGTTAACATATAGTGTAATATTAGTTTTAGGAATAGAATTTCATGATTCATCACTTACATAAAACACCGAGTGCTCGGGGTGCCTGGGTGGCTTGGTCGGTTAAGCGTCCGACTTCGGCTCAGGTCATGATCTCACGGTCCGTGAGTTCGAGCCCCGCGTCGTGCTCTGTGCTGACAGCTCAGAGCCTGGAGCCTGTTTCAGATTCTGTGTCTCCCTCTCTCTCTGCTCCTCCCCTGTTCATGCTCTGTCTCTCTCTGTCACAAAAATAAATAAACGTTAAAAAAATAAAAAAATAAAAAAAAAAACAAAAAGAAAACACCCAGTGCTCATCATAAATGCCCTTCTTTAAAAAAATTTTTTTTTAATGTTTATTTATTTTTGAGAGAGAGAGAGTGCAAGCTGTGGAGGGTTAGAGAGAAAGGGAGACACAGAATCTGAAGCAGGCTCCAGGTTCTGAGCTGTCAGCACAGAGCCCATTGCAGGGCTTGAACCCACAAACAGTGAGATCATGACCTAAGCTGAAGTTGGACGCTCAACTGGAGCCACCCAGGTACCCCACAAGTGCCCTTCTTAATACACATCACCCATTTTTCTCATGCCCTGCCTACTTCCTTTCTAGAAATGCTCAGTTTGTTCTCTATAGTTAAGTCTCCTATGGTTTCTCTCTCTCTTTTTTTTTTAACCCCTTATACCCCTCTGTGTTGATCTATTTTGTTTCTTAAATTCCACATTTGTGTGAAAAGATATGGCATTTGTCTTTCACTGACTGACTTATTTTGCTTAGCATAATATATACTCTAGCTCCATCCACATCATTGCAAATGGCAAGATTTCATTTCTTCTTATGGCTAATATTCCATTGTGTGTGTGTATGTATGTGCGTGTGTGTATGTATATGTGTACACATAAATACACACCACATCTTCTTTATTCATTCATCAGTTGATGGACATTTGGGCTGTTTCCATAGTTTGGCTCTTGTTGATAGTGCTGCTATAAACATCGGTGTGCATGTGCTCCTTCAAATTGGTATTTTTGTGTCCGTTGGGTAAATACCTACTAGTGTAATTGCTGTGTTGGAGAGTAGTTCTGTTTTTAACTTTTTGAGGAACCTCCATGCTGTTTTCCGGAGTGGCTGCACCAGTTTGCATTCCCATCAACAATGTAAGAGGTTCCCTTTTCTGTGCATCCTCGCCAACATCTGTTATTTCCTGTGTTGCTAATTTTAGCCATTCTGACAGGTGTGAGCTGGTATTTCATTGTGGTTTTGATTTGTATTTCCCTCATGATGAGCGATGGTAAGCATCTTTTCATGTGTTTGTTAGCCATCTGGATGTCTTCTTTGGAAAAATATCTACTCATGTCTTCTCTCCCTTTCTTCACTGGATTATTTGTTTTTTGGGTGTTAAGTTTGATAAGTTCTTTGTAGATTTTGGATACTAACCCTTTATCCGATAGGTCATTTGCAAATTATCTTCTTCAATTCTGTAGGTTGCCTTTTAGTTTTGTTGAGTGTTTCTTTCATTGTGCAGAAGCTTTTTATCTTGATGAAGTCCGAATAGTCCATTTTTGCTTTTGTTTTCCTTGCCTCTGGCGACATGTCTAGTAAGAAGTTGCTATAGCTGATGTCAGAGAGGTTGCTACCTGTGTTCTTCTCCAGGATTTTGATGGTTTCCTGTCTTACATTTAGGTCTTTCATCCATTTTGAATTTATTTATTATTATTAGTTTTAATGTTTATTTTTGAAAGAGAGAGAGAGAGAGAGAGCGAGCAGGGGAGAGGCAGAGAGAGAGGGAGACAGAGGATTCAAAGTGGGCTTTGTGCTAATAGCAGAGAGCCTAATGAGGGGCTCAAACTCACAAACTGTGAAATCATGACCTGAGCTGAGGTTGGACACTGAACATACTGAGCCATCCAGGCATCCCTTGAATTTATTTTTGTGTGTGGTGTAAGAAAGTGGTTTAGTTTTATTCTGCATGTTGCTGTCCGGTTTTCCCAACAATGTTTGTTGGAGTCTGGCTTTTTTCCCCTGGATATTCTTTTCTGCTTTGTCGAAGCATTATTTTTTTATCTTTTAAAAATTTTTTTAAATTGTGGAAAAAATAACAAAATTTATCATTTTAACCATTTTTTAAATGTTTATTTATTTATTTTGAGAGAGAGGGAGAGAGAAAACATGAGTGGTGGAGGGGCAGAGAGAGAGAGAGGCAAAGAGAGAATCCCAAGCAGGCTCCATGCTGTCAGTGCAGAGCCTGATGTGAGGCTTACACTCATGAACCATGAGATCATGACCTGAGCCAAAATTAAGAGTTGGATGCTTAACCAACTGAGCCACCCTAGCACCCCATTTTAACCACATTTCTAGTCATTCATTCATTCATTCATTCATGAGAGCATGCAAGTGAGTAAGGGGCAGAGAGAGAGGGAGAGAGAGAGAATCCCACCAGGTGCAGAGAGAGAGTGCAGATCCTGGAGTGTGATTCAAGCTCATCTGATGCAGGGCTTGAGCTCACGAACTGTGAGATCATGACCACAGTTGAAGTCGGAGGCTTAACCAACTGAGCCACCCAGGCATCATATTTACAACAACTTTTGATGCCAGATGTGTGTGGATTTCCTCCACCCATCAATCCTCTGTGACACCAACTGGGTATCCTACAATTTAATTAAATTCTGACACTACTTGGAAATAGTGTCAGATCCCACAAGTTAAGGGCGCAGTCACACAAGACTGCTCCCACAGCACTTCAAATGCCAGTCACAAGTCCAGCTGTCACTTTGTTTGTGATGAACTGGTTATAAATCTGAAGTTCCACAGCTTCACCCCTCCCCACCACAGGTTCAATTAATTTATGCTAGAGCTACTAAGAGAACTCAGGGAAACACTTATATTTATCAGTTTATTAAAGGATTTGACAACATAACACCACTGAAGAGCCAGATGAAGAGATACATAGGGCGAGGCCTGGGAGGGTTTCATAGACCAAATAATATAACAAAAGATGCTCCTATCACCCAGTAAATTACAAGGGTTTCAGAGTTCTAGGCCAGGAACTGGGGGCAGAAACCAATATATATATATATTTTTTGTTCTTTCACAGTCATAAAGGGTCATCCATGTAGCATGTGTCAATTTCTTTTTTAAGACTGAATAATATTTCATTGTATATACCTCATTTTGTTTATCCATTCACTTATTGATGGGACACTTGAATTGCTTCTATCTTTTAGCTGTTGTGAACAATGCTGCTATAAACACAGTGTACAAATCTCTCAGGAGTAAACTGTTTTATTTTGATTTTTTTGATTTTTTAAAATAAGTTTGTTTATTTTGATTGAGACAGAGCACTAGTAGGGGAGGGGCAGAGAGAGAGAGAGAGAGAGAGAGAGAGAGAGAGAGAGAGAGAAAGAGAGAGAGAAAGAGAGAGAGAATCCCAAGCAGGCTCTGTGCTGCCAGCTCAGAGCCCAGCGTGTGGGGCTGGAACCCACGAAACCGCTCACATGACCTGAGCTGAAACCAAGAGTCGGTTAACTGACCAAACCACCCAGGCACTCCAGGAAAACAGTGTTTTAAACTGACTACATATATAGTCATGTTTATATCCTTGTGAGATAGCTGTTATTGCGTCTATTTTCAGGTAAGGTAACTAATGAAGAGAAGATAAATAATTTATTTGTCTAGATTGATACTGTTTTGTATTAAATAATTTTAACTTTTGTGTCTAGTTAGATTAAATATAAACCCTGTTAATAAGATGTCTGACTCTTCCCTAAAAATTTCCATGCAGCAATTCATCGGGAGCAAGTTGTAATCGCTTTCAATTATTATAAATATGGTAACTTCAAAATCACAGGTCCTATTTAACTTGGTATATAATAATTTCTATTGTTTTTTTTAAACTCTTTGAAAAATTTTATAGTTATATAAGCTTTAAAATCTCAAAATGTTGGTTTCTGGACTAAATTTACCTTGCGATTTTTAAATATCTTTCTTCTACTTTTTTGGTAGACTTAATTTCTACACTAGCAAAAGAGCCAGGTGGGTTTGTAGACTGCACTTGTTTTCCTCTGTGAATTACTATGAATTTGGCCAATCATCTTGAAGTTTTATATAAAAAACAAACTTAAATGCCTCTTAATTATCATATTTTTATACTTAGTATTAAATTCCATTTTTCCCCCACCAGTGGAAAAGAAGCCTAAGAAATAAGGTCCTCTCTCTAGACCATAAAAGTAGAAAAAGTGTTCGTGGGCGTCCTGTCACCTCTAAGACATCACCAGAAAGGTAAGATATATGTGTGTATGACATAGGATGGGCTTATATTGTGTATAAATAGTGTGACTGACCATGGTGATTCATTTAGGTTCTTTGGATCTCAGATACATAATTTTGAAATACAAGGACTGAATTCAATGTCCTCTAAGGTTCAAGTGTGAACTTTCTGTGATTCTAAGTCATCTTAACTCTTTTCTTTTTGTGCATTTGGAACATCTTGATAAACTTTAGCTGATAAAACAATAGTTACATATAGACTTGATTATAATGCTTGATTCATTATTTGTGGTCTGCAGTAAAAAAGATGCTGAATTTAGCACTTAGTGTTAGTAAATTATGATTATACTAGAGTTAAATATTTGGGAGATTCAAATTGCAGTTATCAGAAGGAATTTAGAGCATTTCAGGATTGGATATTTGTAAATAATTAAAAAATTGTTCTATAAAAGAGTGTTGAATTGTCTTTTATGGAATAGTGAATGAATAAAAAAAATGAGTGTAGCAAAGTAAAAGTTGTAATTATTGGGAGGTCACACAAATTAGAAGACTAATTGAAGTTCTTAAATTTATGTCAGAGCACTTTGTAAGGTACTTAGTCTTATTCTCCCTTTTCGAGTAAATTGTCTATAGGAAATGAAAAACATTGGTATTCCATATCCTTATCACTACTTAATTCCCTTCCTTCCTTCCTTCCTTCCTTCCTTCCTTCCTTCCTTCCTTCCTTCCTTCCTTCCTTCCAATGTCCTTGTGGGTGTAAACCTGTGTCTCATTGTGGTTTTGATATGCATTTCCTAATGACGTTTGTCTTTTTATGTGTTTGTTGGTGATTTTTATATCTTCTTTGGAGAAATGTCTACTTAGATTTTTGCCATTTTAAAATTGTGTGGATATGTTTCTGTTGAGTTGTAAGACTTCTTTATATATTCTGTATACAAGTCTTTAACAGATATATGGTTTGCAAATACTTTCTCCCATACAGCTTTTCACTTTTTTGATGTTGTCTTTTGAAGCACAGAGGTTGTTTTCATTTTGATGAAGTCCCATTTATCTATTTTTCTTTTGTCATGGTGCTTTTTGGTGTCATGTCTAAACTATTGCCTAATCTCAGGTTAGAATGAGTTATTCTTGAGTTTTCTTCTAAGGGTTTTAAGGTTCTAGTTATTAGAGTTAGGTCTTTTATTCATTCAGAATTAATTTTTGGATATGATATGAAATAGGCATCCAAATTTATATTTTTGTTTGTGAATATGCAATTGTCCTAGCACCATTGGTTGAAGAGGTACCAATGTTTTGGGGTAACTTTGATTAAAATCAATTGCCTACAAATATAAGGGTTTATTTCTGGATTTGGAATTTTATTCCATTGATCTATATGTTTGTCCTTATGCCATTACCACTGTGTCTTGATTACTATAACTTTGCATTAAGTTTTGAAATTAGAAAGTGAGAGTCTTCCAGCTTTATTGTGTTTTTCAAAATTGTTTCAGTTGTTCTAGATTTATTGCATTTTCAGTTGAATTTTGAATCAGGTTGTCAATTATAACAAAAAAGCCAATAAGGATTTTGAGAGAGGATGTGTTAAATCTGTAGACTAATTTGGGGAGTTTGGCCATCTTAATATTAAGTCTTCTGATTCATGAACATGAGATATATTTCCATTTAGATCCTTTTTAATTTCTTTCTGCAGCTTTTGGTAATTTATTTTCTTCTTTTTGATGATGTTGTGGAATTGTTTTCTTTTTTTTTCAACTTTTTTTTTTGTTTTTTTGTTTTTTGTTTTTTTTAATTTATTTTTGGGACAGAGAGAGACAGAGCATGAACGGGGGAGGGGCAGAGAAAGAGGGAGACACAGAATCGGAAACAGGCTCCAGGCTCCGAGCCATCAGCCCAGAGCCTGATGCGGGGCTCGAACTCACGGACCGCGAGATCGTGACCTGGCTGAAGTCGGACGCTTAACCGACTGCGCCACCGAGGCGCCCCTGGAATTGTTTTCTTAATATTATTTTCAGAGTGTTCATTATTAGTGTATAGGAATTCACTTGATTTATGTATGTGGACATTATATGCTGTGATCTTGTTTAAGGCTTCCTAGTTCTAGAAGTTTTTAGTAGATTGCTTGGAGTTTTATACATAAAGACAGTTTACTTCTTTATTTCCAACTGGATGCCTTTAGTTTTTTTTTTCTTTGCTTAATGTTCTGGTTAGAACATCTAGTATGATATAGAATAGAAGTGGTGAGAGTGGACATTTTTGTTTTGTTCCCACTCTCAGAGGGAAAGCATTCGGTATTTTACCATTACGTGTCATGTTAGCTAGATTTTCATAGATGCTTTGCTATGGTTTGAATGTTTGTGTCCCCTCAAAATGTTTATGTTGAAATCCTAATGCCCAGTGTGATGGCATTTGGAGGTGGGGCCCTTGGGAGGTTAAGTCATGAGGATGGAGCGCTCATGAATGGGATTACTTCCCAGCCTCCAGAACATGAGAAATGAATGTCTGTTGTTTATAAGCCACCCATTTTATGGTATTTTGTTACAGTAACACAAATAGACTAAAGTATGCTCTTTTTCATGGAGGAAGTTCCTTTCCATTCCTAATTTGTTTGAAGCTTTTTATCATGAATGTGTGTCAGGTTTTGTCAAATGCCTTTTTTGCATTCATATCATGTAATGTGTATCTTTTAATTAATGTGTTACATAAATTTATTTTTAGATCTTAAGCTAAATTTGCATTCTTGAGATAAATCCCACATGATCCTGATTTATGATCCCATTGATATGTTGCTGGATTTAGTTTGCTAGGATTTTTTTGAGGATATTTTCATTTGTATTAGGAAGAGAAATTGATCAGGAGCAGTGGCTTAGTTGGTTAAGTGTCCGACTCTTGATTTTTGCTCAGGTCATGATCTCATGATTTGTGAGATTGAACCCTGCGTCAGGCTCTGTGCTGACAATGAGGAGTCTGCTTGGGATTCTCTCTCTCCCTCTTTCTTTCTGCCCCTCCCCCACTCACATTCTCTCTTACTTTCAAAATAAATAAACTTAAAAAAGAAGAGAAATTCATCTGCTGTTTTCTTATGTTGTCTTGTCTGGGATTTGGAATCAGGCTAATACTGACCTTGTAGAATGAGTTGGCAGGTGTTTCCTCTTCCTTTGTTTTCTGGAAGAATTTTTGGAGAATTGATGTTAAGTTTCTTTAAATTTTTTTTGTTACGATTTTATTTTATTTATTTATTTTATTTTTTATTTTTTTACGATTTTATTATTAAAAATTTTTTTTTAATGTTTATTTTTTTTTGAGAGAGACAGAGACAGAATGCAAGTGGGTTAGGGGCAGAGAGAGAGGGAGACAGAAGCAGAAGCAGGCTCCAGGCTCTGAGCTATCAGCACAGAGCTGATGTGGGGCTCGAACTCACAAACCGGGAGATCATGACCTGAGCCGAAGTCGGATGCTCAACCGACTGAGCCACGCAGGTGCCCCACTATTTTATTTTTAAGTAATCTCTACACCTAACATGGGGCTTGAGTTCATGATGGTCAGAGTTGCTCGCTCTACCAACTGAGCCAGCCAGGCACCCAGGTTTTTTTTTTTTTTTTTTTTAATGTTTATTTATTTTTGAGAGAGAGAGAGAGAGAGAGAGAGAGAGAGAGAGAGAGAGAACAAGTGGGGGAGGGGCAGAGAGAGAGAGGGAGACACAACATCTGAAGCAGGCTCTAGGCTCTGAGCTGTCAGCACAGAGCCTGTCAAGGGTGTCAAGGGGCTGAAACCTATGAACCATGAGATCATGACCTGAGCTGAAGTCGGATGCTTAACTGACTCAGCCACCCAGGCACCTACCCCTCCCCCCCCCCAAAATTTTTCTTTAAATGTTTGATGAAAGGCACCAGTAGGCCATGTGGACATTGGCATTTTGCATGTGTATGTGTGTGTGCCTGAGGATATCACGTTACAAGTTTAAATTTTTATTTGTTACAGCTCTATTCAGATTTTCTGTTTTTTTATGAGTCAAGTTTTTTTTTTTTTCCAGTTTTAATTTAAGAAATTTCTACACTCAGTGTGGTGCTCAAACTCACAACCCCGACTACAAGAATTGCATGCTCCACTGAGTGAGCCAGCTTGATAGCCATGTATGAGTCAGTTTTGGTACCTTGTGCCTTTCTAGGAATTTGTACATTGTGTAAGTTATCTAATTTGTTGGCATACATTTGTTCAAAATACTCTCTTACAGTCTTTTTAATTTCTGTAATATTGTTAGTGATCTCTTTTTCTTATTTACAAATTTGCATCTTTTTTTCCTCTCTTTTTCTGTTCAGTCTCCCTAAAGATTTGTTAATTTTGTTGATCTTTTCAAAGAACCAACTTTTGATTTAATCAATTTTGTCTCTTGGTTTTCTGTATTCGTTTTCATTTATTTCCACTATAATCTTATTTTCTTTGTTTTTGTTTTGGAAATAGTGCTGCTTTTTCTAAATCTTAAGGTGTCTGGTAAGGTTATTGATTTGAGATCTTTCTTCTTTTCTAACATAGCCATTTTGCAATTTTAAAATTTCCTTGAGCACTGCATTAGCTGCATCTCATAAATTTTGGTGTGTTGTGATGTTCTATTCATTAATCTCAAAAGTATTTTCTAAATTCTGGTATGACTTTTTTGACTCATTTGTTGTGAAAATGTGTATTATTTAATTTCTGCATTTTTGAAAACTTGCAAGATCTTATTGAGATATAATTGACATAACATTATATTAGTTCAGGTGTACAATGTAGTGATTCATTATTTATATATATTGAGAAATGATCACTATCGTAAGTCTAGTTAACGTCTATCACCATGCATAGTTATACATCCTTTTCCTTGTGATGAGAACCGTTAAGATTTACTTTCTTAGCCATTTTCAAATACATGATATAGTTTTATTAACTACAGTCACCATGCTTTATATTATATTCTCATGACTTACTTACCTGTTGTTAATATTTAACTGAATTCCATTGTGGTCTGAGAACATTCTATATGATTTCCTTTAAAAAAATTTTTTTTAACTTTATTTATTTGTCTTGAGAGAGAGAGAGAGAAAGAGAGAGCACAAGTGGGGAAGTGACAGAGAGAAGGAGAGACAGGACCCCAAGCAGGCTCTGGACCATCACTGCAGAGCCTGATGCAGGGCTCAAGTTCATGAACAGTAAGATGATGACCTGAGCCGAGATCAAGAGTCAGATACTTAACCGACTATGCCATCCAGGCGTCCCTGTATGGTTTTCTTTCTTATAAATTTACTGAGTTTCATTTTATGGTTTTGCATATGGTCTTGCTTGCAGAATGGTTTGTGTATTTGAGAAGAATGTGTATTCTGTTCCTATTTGGTGGAGTGTTCTATAGATATCTGTTAGATTGAATTGGATGATATTATTATTCAAGCTCCTGTTATCTTTGCAGATTTTCAGTCTAGTATATCTATCCGTTACCAAGACTGGTGTTTTGAAGTACCTACATATTATTGTTGAAATGTTCATTTCTCCCTTATGTTTTGTCAGTTTCTGCTTAATGTATTTTGTGGTCCTGTTGTTAAGTATATGTGTATTTGTAATTGGTATATCTTTCTGATGAATTAACCCTTTTATTTTTGTCTATTTTTGTTTGTTTTAAAGTCTATTGGATCTGATGTTCATATAACTACTCCGTTTGTCTTAAGGTTGCTGTTTGCATGGTACACCTTTTTCCATCCTTTTACTTTGAACCTATTTATTTCTTGGAATCCAAATTGTCTCTAGTTGAGAGCCTTTAGTTGGATCTTGCTCTAGTGGTTTTGGGCTGCTATAGTAAAACACCATAGACTGGGTGGCATATAAACAACAAATAATTATTTTTTATAATTCTAGTGGCTGGGAAGCCCATTATCATGGCACCAGAAGGTTCAATGTCTGAGAGCTTCTTGGTTCGTATAGATGGCATCTTTTCATTGTGTCCTGAAGGGGTGGATGGGGCCTCTCTTAAGTCTCCTTTATAAGCGTACTAATACCATTTATGAGGGTTCCACTGTCGTGATCTATTCACTTCCCAAAGGCCCCACTCCTAATACCATCATTTTGGGGGTTTAGGATTTTAACATATGAATTTTTAAGGGAAGCAAACATTCAGAACATAGCAGATGTGGATTTCTCATCTCTTCTGGAAATCTCTGTCTTTGGACTAGATTGTTTACTCCACTCACATTTCATGTGAAAGTGTCAGTAGGGCCATGCTTCCTCTGAAGGCATTAGGGAAAGATTTATTCCCTGTCTCTCTCTTCTCTTTGGGCATTCCTTGTACTTTGGATGCATTACTGCTGTCTTATCTGTTTACATGATCTCTGTGTGTGTCCTCACATTGTCATATGTGTATTTCTGTTTCTATGTTCAATTTGCAGTTTTTAGAAAGACACCAGTCATAATCTATTACGGCCTTATTGCCATTATTTTAATTTGATTTCTGTGAAGACAGTATTTTCAAATAAATTAACATTCTGAGATACTGGGGTTAAGAGTTTAGAATGTCTTTTGGAGGGGGGCACAATTCAACCCCAGACAGACACCTTGAACAAGGGAGAGGAACTGAGCTTCTTTTGGGAATAGTAATTTCTTTTTTTAAGGAAATGAATTGGCAGCCTGTCAGTTTCCTTTTTCTCATTCTTTATTGCTTCTTAAAAATTCAGTCCTTCTTCAGTGACCTGCAATTAAAATGAATATTTGTTTTTTTGTATTACCTTTGTGTTTGTGTGTTGCTTCTAATTATAGAATTATTCAGGTTTTCTATTCTTTTTTTTTAAATCAACTTTATTGTGTATCATTTACTTAGAGGAATATATGTCAATTATAACTTTTTATAATTTTGTCAGATATATTGCTTTTTTATTATAAAATTTACACAACATAAAATTTACTGTCTTAAAAAAATTTTTTTTAAATGTGTATTTATTTTGAGAGAGAGAGAGACAGAGTATAAGATGGGGAGGGCCAGAGAGAGAGGGAGACACAGAATCCGAAGCAGGCTCCAGGCTCTGAGTTGTCAGCACAGAGCCCGACATGGGGATCACACCCATGAACCATGAGATCATGACCTGAGCCGAAGTCAAATGCTTGACCAACTGAGCCATCTAGGTGCCCCATAAAATTTACCATCTTAACCATTTTTAAATACATAGTTCAGTAGTTTTAAATCCATTTCTAATGTTGTACTAACATCATCACCAACCATCTCTACACTTTTCATCTTGTACTACTTATACTATATACCCATTAAACAGTGACTCCCAGTTTCTCCCTTATAGCCCCAAGCAACCACCCATTCTACTTTCCATGAATTTGACTACTTTAAGTACTTCATGTAAGTGGAATCATTCATTATTTATCTTTTTGTGGTGGGCTTATTTTACTTAGCATATTGTCACCAAGTTCATTCATGTTGCAACATGTCAGAATTTACTTCCTTTTTAGGCTAAATGATATTCCATTGTGTACTTATGTTATACACATGCTGTTTTGCTTAGTCATTCATCTGTCAATGGACACTTGCATTGCTTCCCCATTTTTGCTATTGTGAATAATGGTGATATGAACATGGCTATATGAATATGTTTTCGAAACCTTGCTTTCATTTCTTTGAATTTGGGGTATATATCCCCAAGTGAAATTTCTGGACCATATGGTAAATCTGTTTTTGATTTTTGAGGATCACCATACTCTTTTCCATAGCAGCTGCATCATCTTATATTGCCAGTAGTAATGTGCTACTTTCTCTGCATCTTCATCAACACTTACTTTCATTTAATTCATAATAGCCATCCTATGTGAAGTCATAGGTGATTGTGTTTTTGATTTGTGTTTCCCTAATAATTAGTGATGTTGAACATCTTTCCATATGCTTATGGCCATTTGTATATCGTTGGAGAAATGTTTATTCAAGTTCTTTGCCCACTTTTAAAGGTCAAGTTTTTTTTGTTGTTGAGTTTTAAGGGGTTGTCTATATATTCAGAATATCAATCCCTTATCAGATTCATGACTTGCAAATATTTTATCCCATTTTTTGGGTTGCCTTTTTGCTCTCTTGACGGTGTCTTTAGATGCTATAAAAATTAAATACTTTATAAAGTACATTTCGTTTGTTTTGTTGTTGTTTTGTTTGTTGTGTTTTCGGTGTTATATCCAAGAAATCAGTGCCAAATCCAATGTCATGGCCATGAAGCTTTTCCCCTATGTTTTCTTATATGCATTTTATAATTTTAGCTCTTACATTTAGTTCTTTGACCCATTTTGAGTTAATGTTTGTCTATGGAGTTGAGTAGAGGTCCAACTTCATTCTTTGGAATGTGGATGTCCAGTTTTTCTAGGACCATTTGTCCAAAAGTCTCTTCTTTCCCAATTGACTAGTCTTGGCACTGTTGCTAAAAAACATTTTCTATGTATATGAGAGTTTATTTCTGGGTTCCTTATTCCATTTTCTTGATCTGTGTTTGTCCTTATGCCAGTACCACACGTTTTCATTACTGTAACTTTGTAGTAGGCTTTTTTTAGTGTTTCTTTTTGAGAAAAAGAGAGAGAGAACGAGCACGCATGTGTGAGCAGGTGAGGGGCAGAGAGAGAGAGAGAGAGAGAGAGAGAGAGAGAGAGAGGGAGAGGGAGAGGGAGAGGGAGAGAGATCGAGAAACTCCCAAGGAGGGTTTCATGCTGTTAGTGTGGAACCTGACATGGGGCTTGATCTCTCACAAACTGTAAGATCATGTCATGACCTGAGCCAAAATCAAGAGTCAGATGGTTAACTGACTTAACATCCAGGTATCCCTGTAGTAAGTTTTGAAATAATGAAGTGTGAGTCCTCCAGTTTTGTTACTCTTTTTCAAGATTGTTTTGGCTATTGGGAGTCCCTTATATGAGTTTTGAGATAAGATTTTTTATTTCTGCAAAAAACATCATGACTTTGATACAGTTGCATTGAACCGATAGATTGTCTTGAGTAGTATTGACATTTTAACATTTAGCCTTCTAATCCCTGCAAATGGGTTGTGATTACATTTATTCATGTATTTTGTTTCCTCTAGCCATGTTTTGTAGTTTTAATTTTAGATTTTTTTGCCTCTTTAAGTTAGTTCCTAAGTATTTTCTTCTTTTTAGTGCTATTATAAGTGGAATTGTTTTCATGATTTCCTATTCAGATTTTTCATTGTTAAATATATAGGTATGCAGGTGATTTTTAAATTTTTTTTTTAACATTTATTTATTTTTGAGAGACAGAGACAGAGTATGAGCAGGGGAGGGGCAGAGAGAGAGGGAGACACAGAATTCGAAGCAGGCTGCAGGCTCTGAGCTGTCAGCACAGAGCCTGTCGCGGGGCCCGAACTCACAAACTGCGAGATCATGACCTGAGCCGAAGTCAGACACTTAACCAACCCAGGCACCCACGTTATGTAGGTGATTTTTGTGTTGAGTTTATATCCTATCACTTTGTTGTATTCATTTTTGAAACAGTCTTTTTGTGGAATCTTTAGGGTTTTCTACATATAAGATGATACCATTTGTGAGCAGAGATCATTTTACTTATTCCTTTTCAATTTTGATGCCTTTTTTTTTCTTTATATTCTGTCTAATTGGCTATGTAGTATGTTGAATAGAAATGGCAAAAATGAACATGCTTTTCTTGTTCCTCATCTTACAGGAAAAGAGTCTTTCACCAATAAGTATGCTGTTTGCTTGGGTTTTGCATATATGGCTTTTATTATGTTGAAGCAGTTTCCTTCCATTCCTGGTTGTGTGCTTTTGTCATGAAAGATGTTGAACTTTGCCGCTTTTTTTTTTTTTTTGCATCAATTGGGATGATCGTATTTTTTTTCTATTCATTCTGTTACTCTCATCTTTTTAGTGACCAATTTTTGTAGGTTGAACCATTCTTGCATTACAGGAATAAATCCCATTTGGTCATGGTGTATAGTGTTTTTAATTTGCTGCCAAATTTGGTTTGTTAATATTTTGTTGAGGATTTTTTGAAACAATGTTCATAAAAATAATGGTCTTTAGTCTTCTTTCCGTGTGGTGTCTTTGTCTGGCTTCAGTATCAGGGTAATGCTGGCTACATAAAATAAGTTGGAAATTATTATTATTAAAAAAATTTTTTTTTGATGTTTGTTTATTTTTGAGACAATGCGAGAGACAGAGTGCAAGCAGTGGAGGGGCAGATAGAGGGAGACACAGAATCTGAAGCAGGCTCCAGGTTCTGAGCTGTCAGCACAGAGCCCGACACAGGGCTCGAACCCACGAACCGTGAGATCATGACCTGAGCCTAAGTCGGACGCTTAACCAACTGAGCCATTCAGGTGCCCCTAAGTTGGAAATTATTTTCACTTCCATTTTTGGGACGAGTTGAGAATGATTGCTGTTCTTCATAAAATTTTGAAATTCACCAGTGAAAGCATCAAGGCCAGGGCTTTCTTTCCTGGGAGTTTTGATTACTGATTCAATCTTCTTACTATTTTTAGGTCAAGTCAAATTTTCTGTTTCTTTGTGATTCTATCTAGGTTTTTTTGTTTTTAGGAATTTGTCCATTTTATCTATATTATCTAATTTGTTGAGATACAGTTCATAGTACTCATTTATAATCCTTTTTATTTTTGTGGAATCATTAGTAATGTCCCCACTTTCATTTCTGATTTTAGTTATTTGCATCTTCTCTCTTTTTCTTAGCTCATCTAGCTCAGGTTTGCCATATTTGTGAACAGACTTTTAGTTTCATTAATTTTTTCTATTGTTTTTCTTCCCCCCACTTTTTTTTTTTTAATGGTGCCCTGCCCAAGGTGGAGCTTGAACTCAGACCCCTGAGATCAAGAGTCAGATGCTCTACCCACTGAGCCAGCCAGGCACCCCATTCTCTTATTTTTCTATTCTGTATGTCATTTGCTCTGTTCTTTATTATTTCTTTTTTTCTGTTAGCTTTGAATGTAGTTTTTTTTTTTTTTCTTCTGGTTCTTCAAATTATAAAGTTGTTGATTTGAGGTCTTTATGTTTGTAATGTGAGCATTTATAGCGAAAAACGCTTCTTGGTACTAGTGTTCTTGTTGTGTTTTGCTAATTTTTGTATAAATTTTGTATGTAGGCACCCCTATTTCCTTATAGTTTTATCTCTATCTTTTTCAGTTTTTGATTTCAAAAAATTAAATCTTTTATATTTTTGAATTTGTTTTTGTTTCTGTTTTCATTCATCTCTTAAGTATTTCCTAATTTGTGATTTCTTCTTTGAACCATTGGTTATTAAAAAGTATGTTGTTTAATTTCCACAAATTTGTGAGTTTTCCAGTTTTCCTTGTGTTAATGAGTTCTAACTTCATTCCATTGTGGTCAGAGAAGATGCTTTGTGTGATATCTTTCTAAATCTATCGAGACTTAATTTGTTCCCCAGAATATGGTCTGTCTTGAATAATGTCTTATGTGCACTTAAGAAAAATGTGTATTCTCTTGTTGGATGGTTTGTTTCGCGTATATCAATTAGATCTAGTAGGTTTATTGTGTCTTTTAAGCCCTCTAATTTCTCTTTTTCTGTCAGATTGTTCTATCCCTTATTGAGAGTGGGGCATTGAAGTCTCCCAACTATTATTGTAGAACTGTCTATTTTCATTTTCTATTAATTTATTATTTATATATATATTGTTTTTGGCGATTTGTTAAAGTTTATTTTTGTGTTTGAGAGAGAGCAAGACAGCACGAGCATGCTAGTGGGAGAGGAGCAGAGAGAGAGAGAGAGAGAGAGAGAGAGAGAGAGAGAGAAAGAGAGAATCCCAAGCAGGCTTCGTGCTGTCAGCTCAGTCTCATAAAATGTGAGATCATGACCTGAGCTGAAATCAAGAGTCGAATGCTTAACTCACTAAGCCAATCAGGTGCCCCAATTAATGCTTTATATATTTTGATAGTTTGTTATTAGGTATGTAGATGTTTATAATAGTTAGATCTTCTAACTCTGTTATACCTTGTATTAATATATAATTACATCTTTGTGTCTTGTAGTCTTTTTTTGATTTTGTATTTTGTCTGGTATCAATATAACCTTGCTCTCTTTTGGTAGTATTTGCATGGAATATCTTTTTCCATACTTTGACTTTTAACCTGTCTTTGGATCTAATGTGAATCTGGTGTAGAGAGCATATAATTGGATCTTTTTTTTAGTCATTCTGTCACTCTTTGTCTTGGAGAGTTTAATCAATTTACATTTAAAGTAAGTAGTGATGAGGAGTGACTTATTTCTGTCATTTTTCTGTTAATTTTACATGTCTTACCCTTTTCTTTGGTCCCAACTTTCCTGCATTATTCTCTTTTTTTGCTTTGTGGATTTTTTTTTTTTTCATAGTGAAATGCTTAACTTCCCTTCTCATTTCCTCTTATGTAGCTATTTTCTTATGGTTATCACGTGGGATTATGTTTAACATTATAAAGTTGTGGTACTCTAACTTGAATCTCTACTTACTTATCTTGAATAACACGTAAAAATTCTATTTCCTTATAGGTTTTAAAACAATTTTTATTTAAGTTTTTTTATTTTGAGAGAGAGAGCAAGTGGAGTAGGGGCAGAGAGATTGAGAGGGGACAGAGAATTCCAAGCAGGCTACACACTGTCAGCATAGACCCTGATGGTTTTCTTTATATTATGTAGAAAACAAAATTTGCAGTTATAAACGAAAGTTGAAGTAATACTAGCTTTTAGACTAATTTTTTTTTATTTTTTTATTTATTTTATTTTTTTTTATTTATATATGAAATTTATTGTCAAATTGGTTTCCATACAACACCCAGTGCTCATCCCAAAAGGTGCCCTCCTCAGTACCCATCACCCACCCTCTCCTCCCTCCCACCCCCCATCAACCCTCAGTTTGCTCTCAGTTCTCAACAGTCTCTTATGCTTTGGCTCTCTCCCACTCTAACCTCTTTTTTTTTTTTTTTTCCTTCCCCTCCCCCATGGGTTCCTGTTAAGTTTCTCAGGATCCACATAAGAGTGAAACCATATGGTATCTGTCTTTCTCTGTATGGCTTATTTCACTTAGCATCACACTCTCCAGTTCCATCCATGTTGCTACAAAAGGCCATATTTCATTTTTTCTCATTGCCACGTAGTATTCCATAGTGTATATAAGCCACAATTTCTTTATCCATTCATCAGTTGATGGACATTTAGGCTCTTTCCATAATTTGGCTATTGTTGAGAGTGCTGCTATGAACATTGGGGTACAAGTGCCCCTATGCATCAGTACTCCTGTGTCCCTTGGATAAATTCCTAGCAGTGCTATTGCTGGGTCATAGGGTAGGTCTATTTTTAATTTTCTGAGGAACCTCCACACTGCTTTCCAGAGCGGCTGCACCAATTTGCATTCCCACCAACAGTGCAAGAGGGTTCCCGTTTCTCCACATCCTCTCCAGCATCTATAGTCTCCTGATTTGTTCATTTTGGCCACTCTGACTGGCGTGAGGTGATACCTGAGTGTGGTTTTGATTTGTATTTCCCTGATAAGGAGCGACGCTGAACATCTTTTCATGTGCCTGTTGGCCATCCGGATGTCTTCTTTAGAGAAGTGTCTATTCATGTTTTCTGCCCATTTCTTCACTGGGTTATTTGCTTTTCGGGTGTGGAGTTTGGTGAGCTCTGTGTAGATTTTGGATACTAGCCCTTTGTCCGATATGTCCTTTGCAAATATCTTTTCCCATTCCGTTGGTTGCCTTTTAGTTTTGTTGTTTGTTTCCTTTGCTGTGCAGAAGCTTTTTATCTTCATAAGGTCCCAGTAATTCACTTTTGCTTTTAATTCCCTTGCCTTTGGGGATGTGTCGAGTAAGAGATTGCTACGGCTGAGGTCAGAGAGGTCTTTTCCTGCTTTCTCCTCTAGGGTTTTGATGGTTTTCTGTCTCACATTCAGGTCCTTGATCCATTAGACTAATTTTTTTTTTAAATAAAATATTAGTCTGTCAAATCATGTGGAAAACAAAAAACGGAGTTTCAAACCAAAGTTACACCATTGCTCATATATTTACTTTTTATTTATTTTTTTTTTTTTTGAGAGAGGGAAAGTGCAAGTGGGGGCGGGGCGGGGGGGAAAGAGAGTAGAAGAGAGAGAACCTTAAGTAGGCTCCACACCCAGCATGGAGTTCGACATGTGGCTGGATATCACCACCATGAGATCATGACTTGAGCTGAAATCAAGAGTCGGATACTTAACCAAATGAGCCACCTAGGTGCCCCTCATGTATTTACTTATATTGAGATCTTTATTTTCTCATATGGTACTGAGTTAACTGTGTGGTGTTGTTTTGTTTCCCCTTGCAGGATTCTCTTGAGCATTTGGTGCAGGGCAGGTCTTATGGTTGCAAACTGTCAGTTTTCATTTGTCCAGGCATGTCTTAATTTCTCTCTACTCTTGAAGCACAGTTTTGCTGAATATAGGATTTTTGGTTCATGGGTTTTTTTCTTTTAGAACTTCAAATATATCAAGCCATAGCCTTCTATCTTCCAAAATTTCTGATGAGAAATCTTACTATCTTGTTGAACATTTTTGTATGTGACAAATCACTTCTCTTTTGCTGCTTTCAAGTGTGTCTTTCAGGAGTTTGATTATAATGTGTCTCAGAGTGATAAACGGAAGACACTAAAAGTAAATTAGAAATAGAAACAACAAATAATACAAATTTTATTTATTTGTAAATAAAACCTTCATTGAATTATTTTAATTTGAATACGCTCTTTGACTTTTTTGTGTGTCCCTCACTAATAAAGTGCCAGGCACAGATGTTCTCAGCCATGCCATGATGTAGATATTGTTTATTCAAGGGAAAGTGATATAACCTCTAAGACAGTTGCTTATCTGTGAAATTAGGAGAAAAGTCATCAATTGCTAATTCTTCTGCCTGCTCAAATCTGCTTTTGAATCCCTCTAGTGAATATTTTATTTTAATTACTGTACTTTCAGCTCCAGAATTTTTTTGGCTTACTTTTTGGTGTTCAGCCTCTTTGTTGGTATTTCTATTTTGTTCACAAATTGCTTTCTTGACTTTTCTCAGATCTTCTTACATTCTTTGATCATTCTTAAGACAATTGTTTTAAAATAATTTGTCTAATAGATCTGATATCAGGTCTTATTCAGGGACAATTTGATTGATACATTTTTTTTCCTATGAATGGGCCATACTTTCCTCTTTCTTTGTCATATTATGATTTTTTGTTGTTGAAAATTGGACATTTGAATCTAAAAATGTGATAATGTTGAAAATCAGATTCTGTCTCTTTCCCAGGGTTTGCTGTTATTATTTTTTATTTTGTTTATTTCATTCATTTATTTATTTTTTATTGTTGTAGGCTGTCTCTTTGTCAAAGTTCATTATATCTATAAACTTATGGTCTTTTCAGGTTTTGTTTGAGCCTGTGCCTTTCCCTATGTATACGTGGTAACTTTCTAATTTCATCCTTTTATGCATTCACTTTTGAATGTTTTAGTGTTTAATGTATGGCTCCTAAATGGGGAAAAAGGGAAGAATTAAGAGATGAAAAAGGGGCATTAGCTTTTTAAATCCCCTGGAAGTCACTTCTAGAAAGGGTGAAGCTTGCAGAGATGGAGGGAGGTGCAACCACAATGATTGCTTGCCTCTTTTTCTGCACCTCTGACATAAGAAGCAGTAATCAGTGATCAGAGAACAGATCCCTGATATTTAAAGGATAAGACCATTTTTTCTCCTTTGGTTCCTACAATGCTGTGAGTGTAAGCTGTTCCTGTAACATATGCTCAGCTGTTGCTGAGGGTCTGGTGGCTTGGGGTGGGTAGCTTCTACTATGCTAAGAACTGAAATTGACCAAAATCAATGACATTTTACTGCCTAAGCTTTTTCCTGAAGTTGTAAGCCTTCAATAATCTCCAGATTTCTAAAAACAGTTATTATCAGACAGATTTTGCTAGTGCAGTTCTGTGGGTTGGGAGATCGATTCTTGGTGAGTCCTACTCCACCATCTTCCCAGAATCCCCTTTGTATTGCTTTCTAAGAAAGGAGTATTCTTTTGAATGTTTATTGAAATGTGTGGTGTGCTTACATTAAATTTCAACAATTTGTGTTTATTTCTTTGTTCTCTTTCCCAAAATCCATCTTTTTCCTACCATCAATAAAAAGTTAGAAGTAAAATTTGCCAACCAGGGAAACAGTATATTAAAAGGGAGGAGTCAGAAAAAAACAACACAAGACTTAATTGAATTTAGAGACAAAATAAGAAGACAATAACTGTGAAGGAGAACAGGAGTAAAGGAAGAGTGAAAGGTTGGAGCATTTTTTTCCTACATGTTGTCTTATCTTTCTTAAACATTGATATTTCTTTAAAAAATTCTTACTGTTTTTCCTTTGCCTGTTATGTAAGGAAAGTGGGATGGGAAATTGAAGACATAACCAAATAGCAAAGGAATCTAACTCCATCCTGTTAAATATAGTGTTTGAATATGTAGATATATCTTTGTTTTCTTTCCTATTCCTATAGGTCATTCCTATTTCTGTGCCTTTACTTAGGGTCCAGATAACCATCACTACAATATTTTTCAGGAGTTTTTGTAAACCTTGTAGATCATCAGCTGCTTAAAGTTTTCTGGATGGTGGAGGTAGGTACAAAAAACCCCCAGAAGGGCAAAGGCAAAAAGCAAGGAGAAAACTGGAGACCTTCTATCATGTTTGTTTTTTTCTTTTACGGAGTGATATCACATTCATGAAGAATAGATAGGTAACTATAAAAACTGACATTTAGAGAATAAGAAAAAGCTCTTGGAAATTACAAAATGATCGTAGCAATAAAGAAAGTCCTATAGAAGATGTAGCTAAAATTTCCCCTAGTAAATAGAATAAATATAGTAGAACAGAAAAGAAGAGACTCAAACCGGGTAGTACAACATCTAAATAATAGGAATATCACATAGTTTAGAGAAAATGCAGGGAAGAATTTATCAAGAAAATACTAAAGGACATCTCCAACATTTGAAAAATAAGTTTCCAGATTGAAAAGCCTTAATGAATATTAGCACTGTGTCAGAGGGGTAAAAAAAGGGAGAAAGAGAAACCTTCACTAAGGCACATTATGATATATCAGAGTACCAGAGGTAAGGTAGAAGAGATCTTAACAGCTTTCAGAGGCAAAAAAACCCCGCAAAAAACAAAACAAAAAACTTGTCACCTATGAGGATCAAGAATCATAATGGCATTGATATTCTTAGCTGCTCTGGAAGGTAGAAAATTATGAATCTGTATCTTCAAAATTCAAAGAGAACGTTATTTCTAGCCTGTTGTTCTATACCTAACGCATCAAGTGTAAGAGTAGATTCAATACGTTTTTAGACATAGAGGTTCTCAAAAAAATCATCTGCCATGTATACTTTCTTAGGAAGCTCCTTTACGATATGCTTCACTAAAATGAGCATGTAACAGGGCACACTTTTTTTTGTAGAAGGCCAGGTAGTAAATAATTCAGGCTTTGTGGTCCACAATGTCCCATATTCTTCTCCTCCTGGAGATGATAGGCTACCTGATGTTTTGGCTTTATTGAGAGGAATTCTGTTTATGTTGTTAATCAGTGAAACATAAGTGATATTACATGGGGGAAAAAAAAGTAAATTGTATAAAAATTTAGGTAATTAACTCCTAGAAAAACTAAACACTGTCTAAGAAAGGAAATGTAACTGTAGTGGATATATGGATCAGCTTTGAAGAACATTCATGTAAGGATTAACAACTGCAGATTTAAATATAATTTGTGATATAAGGATATTGGGAATTTATTGGATGGAAGGGGAAATGTTGGAACAAAGATTGCAAAATGCTCATATTCTATCAGTGGATATTGTTTAAAAGAAAAAAAATCAGTGCCAGTAATTAGTAGGAAAAATAGTAGAACAGTTTCATTGGGGAGTAGAGAAGGATGGGGCAGTGGATTGTTTCAACATGAATTCTGTAATAAGAATTTGTCATTCATACAAAGGAAATCAAATCATCAGTTATGTCAGAAAATTCTGTTTAGGGGACTTAGTGAAGACATTATAGGCTAATTGAAATCTGAGAGGTATTTCCTCAGTGGTAGTTCTGGGATTACCTAATACTTTCTTATATTTAAGTTATATAATGTTATATATGTAGTACCTTTTTGGGGAAAGAGAAAATAATAGTTACTTGTATAACTAAAGCAGAATCTGGATTATAAGGCAGTAAAAGTCAGACTTGAATGATTTTCTTTTACTTGTAATATTCAGAGAAAGCATATAATTTTATAATTAAGATGTACAAATACATTTTTTTCCTGCACAGATACTACTGTGGTACCATGTGAAAGATAAGAGAACTTTCCCTGAAAAATAAAGTGACCTGCAGTTGAAAAATAAAGGAATATTTGCAAGAGGAGGAAAGGGTCTATTGTAATAGGGAGAATACTCTGACTGTAAGATCTTTAAGTGTCTCAAAAGTTAGCCAGAAAAAGGCTTTTCTCTTTTAGGGAGAAGTAAACAAGACTTGAAATACCTGGGTTTGGGGAAGCAGAATGAGAAACCAAATGAGATAGCACCATAGATCAGAAAATGTTTTAGCTTGAGGTCAGTCTATTCTAGGCAAGGGTTGTATCCTGGCCCAGGCTGAGAGTAGGTCAAAGTTCATATGCCTGGGCAAAGGTGACAAACGTAACTAGAGTTTGGTTAATAAGAAATTTGTTCCTATAGATCAGTGGAGACACACAATTCAGTTAATCATGTATGACGTTTCGGGGAAGAAAAAATTCTTATAGCAATTTAGGTTCAGTGACTGGGTCTGCATATAAACTGAGAAAAGACAGATTAACAGGAGGGAAACAATGCTGTTTTGTTTTTTCACTCCACGTGTAAGTGAAATCATAAGCATCTGTCTGTCTTTGACTTTTCCACTTAGTATATAATACACTCTAGGTTCATCCATACTGTCGCACATAGCAAGATCTCATTCTTTTGTATGACTGAGTAATATTCTATTGCGTGTATATACCACATCATCTTTATCCATTCATCTATCAGTGGACATGTGGGTTGCCATCATATCTTGGCTATTATAAATAATGCTGCAATAAACATAGGGGTGTATCTTTACAAATTAGTGTTTGCATTTTTGTGGGGAAATACCCAGTGGTGGAATTACTGGATCATATGGTAATTCTATTTTTAGTTTTTTGAGAAACCTTCATACTATTTTCCACATTGGTGGCACTAATTTCCATTCCTACCAACGATGCATGAGGGTACCCTTTTGTCTACATATTCACCAAGTTGTTATTTCTTGTCTTTTTGTTACTAGCTATTCTGACTAGTGTGAGGTGCTATCTCATTGTGGTTTTGACTTGCATTTCCCTGATGATTAGTGATGTTGAGTATCTCTTCATGTGTCTGTTTGCCATTTGTGTGACTTCTTAGGAAAAAGGTCTATTTTGGTCTTCTCACTTTTTTTTTAAGGTTTTCTTTTCTTTTTCTTTTATTTTTTTTTAAGAGGGTGAAAACAGGGGACAGGCAGAGAGAGAGGGGGAAGAGAGGATCCAGAGTGGGCTCTGAGATGACAGTAGTGAGCCCGAAGCAGGGGTCAAACTCATGAACCTTGAGATCATGACCTGAACCAAAGTTGGATGCTCAACTGAATGCACCACCCAGGCACCCCTGCCCATTTAAAACAAAATGTTTATTTATTTGTTTTTAAAAGAGAGCTCGTGTGTGAGTGGGGAAGGGGAGGTGAGTGAGGGAGAGAAAGAAACCCAAGCAGGCTCCATGCTATCAGTACAGACCCCAATGCGGGGCTAGATCCCACGAACTGTGAGATCATGACCTGAGCCAAAATCAAGAATCGGTTGCTCAACCAACTGAGCAACCAGGTGTCTCTGCTAATTTTTTAATTGAAAAAAAAAATTTTTTTTTTTGGTGTTGAGTTGTATAACTTTCTTACATATTCTGGATATTAACTCCTTATCAGATCTATCATTTGCAAAGATCTTCTCCCATTCAGTACATTGCCTTTTTGTTTTGTTGATGGTTTCCTTTTTATTTTGGTGTAGTCCCAATAGCTTATTTTTGCTTTTGTTTTCCTTGCCTGAGAAGACATACCCGTAAGTATGCTGCTAAGGCCGATATCCAAAGATTGCTGCCTATATTTTCTTGCAAGAGATTTATGGTTTCAGGTTTCAACTGGGTGTGGTGCTATTCACTTTTGACACTCTACTGGGAGTTAGTATCAGATCCCACAATTTAAGGGCTCATTCCCATAAGACTGTACTCACTTCATATGCCAGCTGAAAGTCTCAAGTTGTTACCGGTATTTCTGACTGGTCGGCTATCAACTGGGCATTTCCGTGACCCCCTCTTCAGTTTTGATGATTTGTTAGAATGGCTCACAAAGCTTAAGACAATGTTTTATTTACATTTATAGGTTTATTATAAAGGATACAACCCAAGAACAGCCTAATAGAAGAGATCTATAGGGCATGGTATGGATTGGATGTGTGGAGCTTTCATGACCTCTTTGGGTGTGTCACCCTGTCTGCACCTTTATATGTTTATCAGAGAAAAAGACCAAATGTCTATTTCCCATTATATCCCAGTGCTAAACTAGAAAGCATCTTCCTTTCTTATGTTGTCTCTTTCTCAATTTATTATGGTGTTTTTTATTTGTATCTATATGTTGTTCTAAGTAAAGTAAAAATTCTAAGTTATTAGAATTAATTTTATTGTTCACCTTTATACTGTTCAGTTCTTCTTTTTAAATGAAGCATTGAGCATTGAGCCTGTATGTACAGTTACTGAAATTATACGACTTATATTTCACAGTTTATATATATACATATTTTGTTCTTCCGGAACAATAGAAATGCTGCACAAACCTAATTTAGCTTTTATTTTATTTTATTTAAAAAATTATTTATTTATTTATTTATTTATTTATTTATTTATTTATTTATTTACTTTTTAATTTACTTCCAAGTTAGTTAGCATATAGTGCAAAAAATGATTTCAGGAGTAGATTCCAGTGATTCATCCCCTATGTATAACACCCAGTGCTCATCCCAACAACTGTCTTCCTTAATGCCCCTTACCATTTAGCCAATCCCCCCACCCACAACCCTTCCAGCAACCCTCAGTTTGTTCTCTGTACTTAAGAGTCTCTTATGTTTTGCCCCCTCCCTGTTTTTATATTATTTTTGCTTCCTTTCCCTTATGTTCATCTGTTTTGTATTTTAAATTCCACATGAGTGAAGTGATATAATATTTGTCTTTCTCTGACTAATTTTGATTAGCACAATACCCTCTATTTCCATCCACATTGTTGCAGATGGCAAGATTTCATTCTTTTTGATTGCTGAGTAATACTCCATTGTATATATGTACACACATACACACCCCACATCTTCTTTATCCATTCATTCGTCAGTGGACATTTAGGCTTTTTCCATACTTTGGCTATTGTCAATAGCACTGCTATAAACATTGGGGTGCATGTGCCCCTTCAAAACAGGACACTTGTATCCCTTGGATAAATACCTAATAGTGCAGTTGCTGGGTCATTGGGTAGTTCTATTTTTAACTTTTTGAGGAGCCTCCATAATGTTTTCCAGAGTTGCTGCACCAGTTTGCATTCCCACCAAAAATGCAAAAGAAATCCTCTTTCTCCACATCCTCGCCATCATCTGTTGTTGCCTGAGTTGTTAATGCTAGCCATTTTGACATGTGTGAGGTGGTATCTCATTGTGGTTTTGATTTGTATTTCCCTGATGATGAGTGATTTTGAGCATTTTTTCATGTGTTGGTTGGCCATCTGGATGTCTTCTTTGGAAAAGTGTCTATTCATGTCTTTTGCCCATTTCTTCACTGGATTATTTGGTTTTGGGGGGTTGAGTTTGTTCTTTATAGATTTTGGATATTAGCCCTTTATCTGATACGTCGTTTGCAAATATCTTCTCCCATTCTGTTGGTTGCCTTTTTAATTTTGCTGATTGTTTCCTTTGCTGTGCAGAAGCATTTTATTTTGATGAGGTCCCAAAAGTTCATTTTTGCTTTTGATTCCCTTGCCTCTGGAGACATGTCTAGAAAGAAGTTGGTGCAGCTGAGGTCAAAGAGGTTTTTGCCTGCTTTCTCCTTGAGGATTTTGATGGCTTCCTGTCTTACGTTTAGGTCTTTCATCCATTTTGAGTTTCTTTTTTGTGTATGGTGTAAGAAAGTGGTTCAGGTTCATTTTTCTGCATGTTGCTGTCTGGTTTTGCCAGCACCACTTGCTGAAGAGACTGTCTTTATTCCATTGGATATTCTTTACTGCTTTGTCAAAGATTAGTTGGCCATACATATGTGGGTCCATTTCTGGGTTCTGTTCTGTTCCATTGATCTGAGTGTCTGTTACTGTGCCAGTACCATACTGTCTTGATGATTACAGCTTTGTAATACATCTTGAAGTCCTGAATTGTGATGTTTCCTGCTTTGGTTTTCTTTTTCAGGATTGCTTTGGCTAGTCAGGGTCTTTTCTGGTTCCACACGAATTTTAGGATTGTTTGTTCTAGCTCTGTGAAGAATGCTGATGTTATTTTGATAGGTATTGCATTGAATATGTAGATTGCTTTGGGTAGTATTGACATTTTAACAATATTTGTTCTTCCAATCCATGAGGATGGAATGTTTTTTCATTTCTTTGTGTCATCTTCAGTTTCTTTCATAAGCTTTCTGTAGTTTTCAGTGTATAGATTTTTCACCTCTTTGGTTAGATTTATTCCTAGGTATTTTATGGGTTTTGGTGCAGTTGTAAATGGGATGGATTCCTTGATTTTGCTTTCTGTTGCTTCATTATTGGTGTATAGGAATGCAACCGATTTCTGTGCATTGATTTTTTATATCCTGTGACTTTGCTGTATTCATGGATCAGTTCTAGCAGTTTTTTGATAGAATCTTTTGGGTTTTCCATATAGAGTATCATGTTATCTGTGAAGAGTAAAAGTTTGACCTCCTCCTGGCTGATTTGGATGCCTTTTATTCCTTTTTGTTGTCTGATTGCTGAGGCTAAGACTTCCAACACTATGTTGAATAACAGTGGCGAGAGTGGACATCTCTGTTGTGTTCCTGACCTTAGGGGGAAAGCTTTCGGTTTTTCTCCACTGAGGAGGATATTAGCAGTGGGTCTTTCATATACGGCTTTTATGATCTTGAGGTATGATCCTTCTATCCCTACTTTCTTGAGAGTTTTTATCAAGGAAGGATGTGGTATTTTGTCAAATGTTTTCTCTGCATCTACTGAGAGGATCATATGGTTTTTGTCTTTTATTGATGTGATGTATCACATTGATTGTTTTGCGGATGTTGAACCAGCCCTGCATCCCAGGTAAAAATCCCACTTGGTCGTGGTGAATAATTCTTCTAATGTAATTGATGGATCTGGTTGGCTAGTATCTTCTTGAGGATTTTTGCGTGCATGTTCATCAGGGAAATTGTTATGTAGTTCTTCTTTTTAGTGGGGTCTTTGTCAGGTTTTGGAATCAAGGTTATATTGACTTCATAGAATGAGTTTGGAAGTTTTCCTTCCATTTCTATTTTTTGGAACAGCTTCAAAAGAATAGGTGCTAACTCTTTAAAAAATTTTAAGTGTGTATTCTTAGAGAGAGAGAGCACGAGCAGGGAAGGGGCAGAGAGAGAGGGAGACACAGAATCCAATGCAGGCTCCAGGCCCTGAGCTATCAGCACAGAGCCCAATGTGGGGATTGAACCCATGAACCATGAGATCATGACCTGAGCTGAAGTCAGATGCTTAACTGACTGAGCTACCCAGGCGCCCCAGTGTTAACTTTTCTTTAAATGTTTGGTAGCACATTTTCCAGGAGAACCTGGAAAGCCATCTGGCCCTAGACTCTTGTGTTTTGGGAGATTTTTGATTACTAATTCAATTTCTTGACTGGTTATGGATATGTTCAAATTTTCTATTTCTTGTTTCAGTTTTGGTAGTTTATGTGTTTCTAGGAATTTGTCCATTCTTCCAGTTTGCCCAATTTATTGGCATATAATTGTTTATAATATTCTCTTGTTATTGTTTATACTTCTGTGTTGGTTGTGATCTCTCCTCTTTGATTCTTGATTTTGTTTATTTGGGTGCTTTCTTTTTTCTTTTTGATCAAACTGGCTAGAGGTTTAACAATTTTGTTAATTCTTTCAAAGACCCAGGTCCTGGTTTCATTGATCTGTTCTGTTCTTTTGATTTCAATAGCATTGATTTCTGCTCTAATCTTCATTATTATTCACTGTCTTCTGCTGGTTTGGGTTTTATTTGCTGTTCTTTTTCCATCTCTTTAAGCTATAAGGTAGGTTGTGTATCTGAGACCTTTCCTCCTTCTTAGGAAGGCTTGGATTGCTATATACTTACTTCATATGACTGCCTTTGCTGCGTGCCAGAGGTTTTGGGCTTTGGTGTTATCATTTTCATTGGCTTCCACGTACTTTTTAATCTTCTTGGTTAGCCCATTAATTCTTTAGTAAGATATTGTTGAGTCTTCAAGTATTTGTTGTCTTTCCAAATTTTTTCTTGTGGTTGATTTCAAGTTACATAGCGTTGTGGTCTGAAAATATACAAGGTATGATCTCGATCTTTTTGTACTTGCTGAGAGCTGATTTGTGTCCCAGGGTGTGATCTATTCCATGTGCACTCGAGAAGAATGTGCATTCTGCTGCTTTAGTATGAAATGTTCTGAATATGTTTGTTAAGTCCACCCATCTAGTGTGTCAATTAAACCAATTGCTTCCTTGTTGATTTTCTTTTTAGATGATCTGTCCATTGTTGTAAGTGGGGTGTTGGAGTCCCCTACTATTATGTATTATTATCAATGAGTTTCTTTATGTTTGTGATTAATAGATTTATATATTTGGGTGTTTTCACATTGGGGGCATAAATGTGTACAATTGTTAGGTCTTCTTGGTGGATAGACCCCTAAATTATGATATGAAGCCCTTCTTCATCTCTTTTTACAGTCTATATTTTAAAATCTAGATTGTCTGATACAAGTATGCTTACTCTGGCTTTCTTTTAGCAACCATTAGTGTGATAGATGGTTCCCTATCCCCTAACTTCCAATCTGAAGGTGTCTTTGGGTCTAAAATGGGTCTCCTGTAAACAGCATATCAATGGATCTTGTTTTTGTATCCATTCTGTTACCCTGTGTCTTTTGATTGGATCGTTTAGTCCATTGACATTTAGAGTGAGTATTGCAAGATACAAATTTATTGCCATTGTGTTGCCTGTAGAGTTGGAGTTTCTGGTGGTGTTCTCTGGTCCTTTCAAGTCTTTTTTGCTTTTGAACTTTTTTGTTTTGTTTCATCTCTTCTCCCCTCAGAGAATCCTCCTTAAAATTTCTTGCAGGGCTGGTTTAGTGTTCACAAACTCTTTTAGTTTTTGTTTGGGAAACTTTTTCTCTCTCTATTTTGAATGACATCCTTGCTTGATAAAGAATTCTTGGTTGCATATTTTTTCAATTCAGCACATTGAATTTATCCTGCTACTCTTTTCTGGCCTGCCAAGTTTCTGTAGATAGGTCTGCTGCAAACCTGATCTGTTTTCCCTTGTAGGTTCAGGACATTTTTTCCCTTGCTGCTTTCATGATTCTTTCCTTGCCTGAGTATTTTGTGAATTTGACTATGGTATGCCTTGTTGATGGTCGGTTTTTGTTGAATCTAATGGGAGTTCTCTGTGCATCCTGGATTTTGATGTCTGTGTCTTTCCCCAGGTTAGGAAAGTTTTCTGCTATGATTTGGTCACATAAACCTTCTAGCCCCTTCTCTCTCTCTTCATCTTCTGGGACCCCTATGATTCTGAGGTTATTTCTTTTTAATGAGTCACTGAGTTCTCTAGTTCATATATTGTGTTCTTTTGCCTTAAGCTCCCCCCCCTTTTTTTTTTTCCTGCTTCATTCTCCTTAAGTTTGTCCTCTGTATTGCTGTTAGCTGCTCTGCTTCATCCATCCTTGCTGCCATGGCAGCCATTCGAGATTGCCACTCAGTTATAGCATTTTTAATTTCATCTGACTAGATTTTACTTCTTTTATCTCCACAGAAGGGGTTCTAATCTGTTTTCAACCCCAGCTAGTATTCCTGTTGTCAGGATTATAAAATCTGGTTCAGACATCTTGCTTGTATGTTTGTTAAGTCCCTGGCTGTTACTTCTTCCTGTTCTTTCTTTTGGGGTGAATTCCTTCATTTTGTCATTTTGGAGGGAGAAAAAAAATTAGTCAAGTAAAAAAATTAAAAAACTGAAAACAACACAAAAATACCAAATAATGGATGCTAGATCCTAGATGTGTTCTGTTCTGGTTGTTGAAAGAAGCTTGATATAATAGAGAAAAAAGGAAAGAAAAGGGAAAAAAAAGGAAAAAAAAGGTAAATGTTTGTAAATTTAAAAGTATGAATACAATAATATAGAATAAAATGAAATTACAAGAATAAAATAGAATAAAAAATTTACAAAATTAAAAAGTAGTGTAGAAAAAATAAAAGAAAAATCTTTTTTATAAAAACAGAAAATAAAAATAAATGTTTTTTCTTTCTGTATTAAAGAATACAAAAAGAAAAAAAAATTGAATAGATGAGCCAGTGAACAAAATGAAATATGATTGAAATTACATCCAGTTTCCCCTAGGTGTCAAACTATGAAGCACTTTATAGTCTGTAAAGTAAGCAGGTGGAGAGACTTGTGGTATTTCTGCAAATCATGGTTGGCACAGTTGGACAGGCTTTGTTCTAAGTGGTGCTGCTTTGCTTACTGGGGTGGATCATTGTGGCACGTGTATGTGGGTATGTGCATGCAGGAGAGGTGAAAATAGCATTACCCAGCTACCCAGTCTCTAATGTGCTCTCACCTACAGGCAGTCAAGCACCCTCCTTTGTCTCCAGTTTCTGACCACTCCCCACTTCTACCTGTCCACGTCCAAGCTGTCTGTCTGCCAGGCGTTACCTCCCTTCCGAGTTTTATCTCAGGTGGGGCTGTATTTCCAATCCCCTCACCTCTGAGAGCCCTGTGGCTTTGACCTGCTCAGACTCCCTGGAGGAGAGTCTCAGCAAGCAATGGTTGGGTGCTGGCTTGCCTCCAGGAACTTCCCTCAACCGCAATGCTGTAGATACCCAGAGACTGCGGCCAGGTGCTAGCCCACACCTGAAAAAGTTGATTCAATCATGTAGCAGCAGTGTTTCAGGGATTATGGTAATCACAGCACATATCTGGTGCCAGGCTTCACCATCCCTTCATGTCCTTGTTCCAACACCAGCAATCGTGACTGTTCTCTGTGGTCCTCTGGGACCTTTGCCTGTGGGGAGGCCGCACAGCCTCTACCAAATTTCCTCTCAGCTAGAGAACCACCTCTCTCCTTGTGGCCTGAGGACCCCTTGGACTTCACTCTCTGCTCCTGGGTATTCACCCTTCCCACCATAGCTCCACCACGTATCGAGCTGTGGAGTTTTTAGAATCTATGCTCCCCTGTGTATAGAGTTTTGATGGTATTTAAACCCTGTTCTTTTTCCTTTCTCCCTTTCATGTTAAGTCCCTTATGGGTGTTTCCACTCTTTCTCTTTCTCTCCAGCTTCTTTCGGGGGGAGTGCTTTTCCTGTACTTTTCCCCCTGTGTCGCTTCTCACTCCACAAGCAAAAACAGCTCCATGTCCTCCACGCCTTCTCTCTCCCCCACTTCCCCTCTCTGTGTTGCATACTTGCCGAATTCTGTGGTTCAAGTTATGCAAAGTGTTTTGTTAATCCTTGGATCAATTTTTTAGGTGTGCACGATGCTTTGGTGTTGATCTAGCTGCATTTCAGGGACAAGAGAAATAAAAACATTCCATGCTGCTTCTCCATCTTGGCCCCTCCCCACTTAGCTTTTCACTTTTTGTTACATCTATATTCTACCAACACTTTCTGTCTTTGCATAATGATATGTAAAAGAATGAATGAAAGTAAAAGGAACTAAGAGTTTCCCTGTCATTCCTTTTCCTGCTATGTCATCGTTTTCAGCACAAGTGGTTGACTAACACAGGGAAGTAACACAAGTAAGAAAGGATACAGTAGGGCACCTTAGTCATTTCTGTTTCTTAGGATACCATTCTTTTTTTTACTTTCTCTCTTGGAACCATTTACTGGTTTGAATGAAAAAAATGTGGCCTCTCAGGACTTTCAGTGCCTTTGCCTGCCTTTTTCTCACTTTGAATTTCATCGAACTTCCATACATAGTAAATTCACCAGAATTTTCTCCTCATGGACATCTCAAATATTATATGTGAATGAACAGCCAGGAATGTTTGACCATGCATATGATGAATATTTTCTCTGCTCTTGTGCATGCTTCATTGTTTCATGAATTTCACTTACAAAGTACAGGTTCAAAGATAAAATTTTTAAGAATTTCAGGATTGTAATGGCAGAGCATTAAAACAAGTATGGGGTCTTGAGCCTAGGGTTCTGTATGCTGTACAGGTTGCATGTCCATGAAGCTGCTGATGGAGGCAAGTAAAATAAGATGGAAATGTTTACTCAGAGCAGCTTCAGAGGAAAAAAAAAAGATTATCATCAATAGGTGACAAAGAAACTTGAAGTCTAGCAGAAATTAAGTATGTGTTATGGATTGAATTGTTGTGTCCACCCCAAAATCTATTTGTTGAAATCCTAATCCCTAATGTAATGTATTAGGAGATGGGAAGCCTTTGGGAGGTGATTTGGTCATGAGGGTGGAGCCTCTAGTAAAGTCTCTTATAAAAGAGACCCCAGAGAGCTCTTTCATCCTTTCTGCCATGTGAAGATACAGTGAGAAGATGGCCACCTGTGAAACAGGAAGCTCTTACCACAAATTGCGTCTGCTGGTGTCTTGATCTTGGATTCCCCAGCCTACAGAACTGTGAGAAATACTTGTTTGTTGTTAATCCATCCGGTTTATGGTATTTTTATTAAAGTAGCCTGAGTGGACTGACAGTAAGAAAGGGGAACAGGGCAGAGGCATGCAGTGTACTGTGTTAACTATATGGATTATGGATTAAAATTATTCACTCAACTGTGGTTTACTCAAAGTCCAAACACTGTAGTATATGTGTTAAGTGCCAGTTTTTTTAATTTCAAAGAATCAGTTTAAGTACCTTTCTTATTTAAAAGGTGCTTGCTAAGGCATTTGGCCAGTTGCCAGGTAACAAATTCATGTACTAGAAAGGTGGCATCTAAGGCATACTGCAGTGATGATTATTCTTTAGAGCCTTTGAACTTATTCTAACTCATGAGTTTTTCAGTCCAAATCTTAACAAAGTATACTTTATAAATTAATAAAAATGTTAGTCATTTAATTCATTTAATTTGGCTGTGATGAGGTAAACTAATAAGGTAGACTCATTTTTTAAAGGCAATAGAAATGTTTTTGCATATTGTCAGACTTTTAATCACCTTTATTGATGTATAATTTATATAGAATAAAGTACACACATTTTATGTGTATATTTTGATGAATTTTAACTAATTTGTATACCCATGTTACCACTACCACCACAATCTAAAAACATCCACTTCCCCAAAGACTTTTCATGTACCCTTTCCCACTTAACCCACAACCCCCTTCCTCCAATCCTAGTCACTGATCTGCTGTCACTATAGATTAGGTTTGTCTTTCTAGAGTTGGACATATATGAAAACAAAGTATGTGTATTCTTTTATGTCTGTTTTTTTTTTTTCCACTGAGCATAATGTTTTGGAGATTGTCCATATTACCCTCTAAGATTCTTTTGCTGGGCCTGTGAATTAAACTGGCAAGACAGAGCAACAGGAAAAAAAAGCATACAAATATTATTTAGTTTTTTAAAAGTGCACATGGGAGCTTTTATAGGAAAAATGGAGACCTGAAGACATGGCTAGGCCTGAAAGCCTATATATTTTTTTAACAAGGAATAATAAATTTGTGAAGTGACAAGACAAAAGAAAAGGGTTTATGTTTCCAGGCACAGTAAATTGTGGGAAAGTGACTAGAAATATATGGGGGAAACTAATGGAAGATAAGGGTTATTTTAGTAGGTTTGTTTGTACAGATCCGTTTTGGTGTCTACTCCCAGTCTGCAGTGAGAAGAATGTCTTCCTGGTATAGAAAGGGCACCTTTCTCAAGGGAAATTTTATGACTTTCCTTCAGGTAGAAAGGGGGAGGTCAGAGAGTCTTTCTGGCATCTGCTCTTTCTCAGATGGCTTCAGCTCAAAATAATATGCCAGAGTGGTGTATTTTGGGGTGACGTGTTTTGAATGGGGTGAATCCATTCAGCTATTGGTGGACATTTGGGTTGTTTCCAGTTTTTTGCTACTATGAATAAAGCTGCGGTGAATATTCATTTACAAATGCTTATGTGGACATGTTTTCATTTCTTTTGGGTAATTACCTAGGAGCTAGATTGCTGAGTCATTGCAAGTGCATTTTCAGTTTTGTCAGGAACTGTCAAACTGTTTTCCACAGTGGATTATTTGTTTTTCGGGTGTGTAGTTTGGTGAATTCTTTATAGATTTTGGATACTAGCCCTTTGTCCAATATGTCATTTGCAAGTATCTTTTCCCATTCCGTTGGTTGCCTTTTAGTTTTGTTGATTTTTTCCTTTGCTGTGTAGAAGTTTTATTTGGATGAGGTCCCAAAAGTTAATTTGTTTCCCTTGCCTCTGGAGACATGTCTAGAAAGAAGTTGGTGCAGCTGAGGTCAAAGAGGTTTTTGCCTGCTTTCTCCTTGAGGATTTTGATGGCTTCCTGTCTTATGTTTAGGTTTTTCATCCATTTTGAGTTTCTTTTTGTGTATGGTGTAAGAAAGTGGTCCAGGTTCATATGGTGTATGAAAGTGGTCCAGGTTCATCCAGCATGTCGCTGTCCTGTTTTCCCAGCACCACATGCTGAAGAGACTGTCTTTATTCCATTGACTATTCTTTCCTGCTTTGTCAAAGATTAGTTGGCCATACGTTTGTGGGTCCATTTCTGGGTTCTATTCTGTTCCATTGATCTGAGTGTCTGTTTTTATGCCACTACTGTACTGTCTTGGTGATTATAGCTTTGTAATACATCTTGAAGTCCTGAATTGTGATGTCTCCTGCTTTGGTTTTCTTTTTCAGGATTGCTTTGGCTAGTCAGGGTCTTTTCTGGTTCCATATAAATTTTGGATTGTTTGTCCCAGCTCTGTGAAGAATGCTGATGTTATTTTGATAGGTATTGCATTGAATATGTAGATTGCTTTGGGTAGTGTTAACATTTTAACAGTATTTGTTCTTCCTATCCAGGAGCATGGAATATTTTTCCATTTTTTTGTGTCTTCTTCAATTTCTTTATAAGCTTTCTGTAGTTTTCAGTGTATAGATTTTTCACCTCTTTGGTTAGATTTATTCTTAGGTATCTTATGTTTTTTGGTGCAATTGTAAATGGGATTATTTCCTTGATTTCTCTTTCTGTTGCTTCATTTTTGGTGTATCCATCTCTCTCCCTTTTAAAGACAGAGACCTTTTTTTTTTTTTTTTTTTTTTTTTTTATACCAGAAAGACAAGAAAAATAGTACCCAGGATCTTTTCATTTGTATGTTAGCCATTCATATGTATTTTTCTTATGAAGAATGGAAATATTTTGTCTATGTAGTGACAAAACCATTTTCCTCTACCCTCCTTGGTTCTCTGACTGAGGCCTTGCATATTAGACTGACAAAATACAGATTTGTTAGAGAAAAAGACAGAGCTTACTAACACATCTAATGTGCATATATGAGGGAGAAATTCTATGATGCGTACCCCAAAGAGGTAGCTACAACTTGGGCTTATGCAGTGTCTAACAAAGATTAAATAAATTTTTAGAGAAGGCTTGAGAATCCCAAGGATGGCAAACTGTGGGAAAGTAAATATATGGAGAAATCTAATGAAAATAAGGTGTAGGCTTGTTATATAGATTCAATCTCTGAGCTCATAAGAATTTCTAGCAATGAACAGTCTAAGCCTGCATTTAGACAAGTGGTAGGCGGACAGAGGTTTCTCGGTTGTCTTTAGTTCAAAACAATCCTTGTGCCACAGTGACATATTTTAGGGTGACATATTCTGATTTCCTACACCTATTATTTTTGAAGGACAAGAAATGCTCTCAATTAAATTATGAAAAAAGAAATTAAAGTACTGCTTTTATTCTGGTTAGTTGGAAGAACCAGAAAACAGGACTCCAAGTTTTTTTTTAATGTTTATTAATGTTTGAGACAGAGAGAGAGTGAACGGGGGAGGGGCAGAGAGAGAGGAGGACAGAAGATCCAAAGCAAACTCTGCACTGACAGTGGTGAGCCCAATGGGGGGCTCAAAAACTGTGAGATCTTGACCTGAGCTGAAGTTGCATGCTCAACTGACTGAGTCACCCAGGTGCTCCAGGACTCCCAAGTTTTGAGCAATGGTTATTTTTTCTGATTTGTCAATTTATTTAGCCAAACTATATAGTTAACTTATATTTATACATTCATTAAATAAACTGCTTTTGTTGAAAATTATAACTAAATTTGAACTTTTTTAGAAAACCTAATATATGTGTTTTGTTCATAGGCAAAAAAAAATTGATTTTTTTCCTGCTGTGGTTATGAGTTTTCCTACAATTAGAGATTTTTAAATGTATAATAAAATAGTACACTAGAAGAGGTAGAGTATAGTTTTTTATTTCTAGGAGTGGTATTTTTTAGACTTGAGACAAAGATCAGTGATGATGTCCCTTGTAAATGAAATTACATTTGATCCTTGAACAACTTGGGGTTTAGTGGTGCCAACCCTCGGCTCAGCTGAAAATCTGCAGTTAACTTTCTTTTTTTTTTTAATATATATGTTTTAATGTTTATTTATTTTTGAGAGATGGAATGTGAGCAGGGGAGGGACATAGAGAGAGGGAGACACAGAATCTGAAGCAGGCTCCAGGCTCTGAGCTGTCAGTGCAAAGCCCAATGTGGGGCTTGAACTAACGAACTGTGAGATCATGACCGGAGCTAAAGTCAGATGCTCAACTGACTGAGCCACCCAGGTGCACCTGCATTAAACTTCCAACTTTCCAAAAACTGAACTACTAATAGCTGATTATTTAATAATAACATAAATAGTTAACACATATTTTGTATGCTATATGTATTGTATACTGTATTCTTACAGTACAATATGCTTGAGAACAGACAATGTCATTAAGAAAATCATAAGGAAAGGAAAAACACACTTACAGTACTGTACTGTATTTATCCAAAAAATAATCCTCATATAAGTGGAACTGCACAGTTCAAACCCATGTTTTTCATAGATCAACTGTAAATAATTAGTAGTATAATGGTTGACATCTTAGGGTTATTTTGTAAACAGATAATTGGATAGTCTAAAAAGACTAGGCAAGTACTTTAGCAAGAATGGTATACAATGTGGGTTAGATGAAGTTCTCTGTTTAGCTGTTCTCTATTCTTTATTTTTACTGTGAAATGTAATACACCTGCCAAAAAGGTGAATAAAAGGTAAACAATTTAATATGTTACTTATTATAATTTAAAAATCTTTTATAAGTCAGATATACTTAAGTTTAACCACCATTCAGGGACAAAAGAGAAAACTACCCCAGAAGTTCTCTTGTGCCTGTGCAGTTACAATTCCTTTCTTCTCCTTTATTTTTTAATTTTTTTATTTATTTAAAGTTTATTTATTTATTTTGAAGGGGGAGCAGGGGCAGAGAGAGAGAAGGATAGAGAGAATCCCAAGCAGGTTCCGCACTGTCAGGGTGGAGCCCCCTGCCAAGCTCCAACCCACCGGGGCATCATGACCTGAGCCAGAATCAAGAGTCAGACACTCAACCGACTGAGCCAGGCATCCCTGACAGGTTGCTTTTAAAAGAGAGGAAAGGAGGGGCACCTGGGTACCTCAATTGGTTAAGCGTCCAACTCTTGATTTCAGCTTAGGTTATGGTTCCAGGGACATGGGATCCAACCCTGCATCAGACTCTGTGCTGAGTGTGGAGCCTGCTTAAGATTCTCTCTCTCCCTCTGCCACCTTTCCTGAGCTCACTTGCACATGCTCTCTCTCTCTTAAAAGAAAAAAGAAAAGAAAAAAGAAGAACCTGTCTCCTGACTCCTTTTTTCCTTCCTTCCTCCTTCCTTCCTTCCTTCCTTCCTTCCTTCCTTCCTTCCTTCCTTCC
>NW_024412403.1:49812126-49813032 GCF_014898765.1 Herpailurus yagouaroundi | reverse complement strand
TCCTTCCTTCCTTCCTTCCTTCCTTCCTTCCTTCCTTCCTTCCTTCCTTCCTTCCTTCCTTCCTTTTGTATAGTATTTCTACCTAAGTGTGGTTTCCAAAATACAAAGTTTAGGTCTTGTGTGGTTTGAATGTTGTTCCTTACCCTTAAGTTTCTATTCTAGTATCTATAGAAATCTTACAGCATTTGAATGTATAAATTAAACATTTTTCACCTAAAAATTTTTTTTTTTTACATTTATTTATTTTTGAGAGACAGAGACAGAGCACAAGTGGGGGAGGGGCAGAGAGAGAGAGAGGGAGACACAGAATCTGAAGCAGGCTGCAGGCTCTGAGCCATCAGCACAGAGCCCGACGCGGGGCTTGAACTCATGAACCTTGAGATCATGACCTGAGCCGAAGTCAGATGGTCAACTGACTGAGCCACCCAGGTGCCCCGTAAACATTTTTTACTTTAATATTATGGGGGAAAAAGATTGCTGACTTGTGCTTTAGCATGTGACTAGTCAGCCAAATTACAGTAAAGCCAAATATATAAATGTGAAAATTTTCCCAAAGAATCCAAATTGTCTTTTTCAGTTAGAGTCACATTTTTAGAACAATCAGTAAAATCGGCAATGGTTTGCTATTTTCCAACACAAATTTTTAATTGGTCTGGGTGAACAGAAAAATGGCTTTTTCCAGCATTGGATATTTTCATATTTAAAATTATTACAATTACCATTGGGATAATAATTTTTCAAATAATTTATCAAATTATTAATTTTCAGTATTTTTCCTATCACACCAAAAGTATACCTTATATATCCTTAAGATTTTGTAAGTATTTTTATTATTTGGAATTTTATTTTTTTTTTAATTTTTTTTTTTTCAACGTTTATTTATTTTTGGGACAGAGAGAGACAGAG
>NW_024412403.1:49785777-49812116 GCF_014898765.1 Herpailurus yagouaroundi | reverse complement strand
TTTTGGGACAGAGAGAGACAGAGCATGAATGGGGGAGGGGCAGAGAGGGAGACACAGAATCGGAAACAGGTATTATTTGGAATTTTAGACTGTACATTTGTAAAATCTTTTACATGAAATAGTCTAATTTCCTAAATGTAAAAAACATATTTATGAGTCAACTGGTAGCTTTTGGCTAGGTAAACCTGAATTATTTGCTATTCTTTTTTATTTTTATTTTTTTCAACGTTTATTTATTTTTGGGACAGAGAGAGACAGAGCATGAACGGGGGAGGGGCAGAGAGAGAGGGAGACACAGAATCGGAAACAGGCTCCAGGCTCTGAGCCATCAGCCCAGAGCCTGACGTCAGGCTCGAACTCAAGGACCGTGAGATCGTGACCTGGCTGAAGTCGGACGCTTAACCGACTGCGCCACCCAGGCGCCCCTTTATTTTTATTTTTTTTTTAGAGAGAGGGTACAAGTGAGCAAAGGGCAGAGAGAGGGAGAATCCCAGCAGGGTGACACACACACAACAGAGAGAGAGAGAGAGAGAGAGAGAGAGAGAGAGAGAGAGAGGCAGAGAGAGAGTCACCCAAAGCAGGGCTTGTGTTTTATTTATTTATTTATTTATTTATTTTACCTGACGTGGGGCTTGTGCTCACCCTAAGCAGGACTCCACCTGACCCGAAGCAGGCCTCGTGCTCACCCAAAGTGAGGATCCAGCTCACCGGAAGAGGGGCTTGAGCTCATCCAAAGTGGGGCTGGAGCTCACCCTGTGCAGCACTCGAACTCATCAACCATGAGATCATGACCTGAGCCGAAGTCAGATGCTTAACCATCTGAGCCACCCAGGCTCTGTTGACCATTCTTTAAAAAAATTAATTAGTTGACCTTTCTTTTCATATGAATAGTACTTGCTTTGTATAGAAAACAGAAATAAAGACAAGTGGAAAAAAGAAAACACAGAGGTAGTAAACCACCCTTAAAATTTAAAGTAGAAGATTTTGAGAGACTAATAAGTAACATTTCATTAAGTGGATTTATCCTGGCTTACTTAACTATTCTGTAGTTTCTGGGTAGAAATAGGCTACTTTTAGTTTGCTGCTTTTATAAATGATACCATCATGAATATCTTTGTGCATAAAACTTCTCCCTGTATTTCATACATTTCTTGGTTTAGGATTCCAAACATGGGATTATTTTGTCAAGAGCATAACAAACATTCATATATATTCTTCTTCTAGATTCACCAGTTGTTATGCCTTCTTTCAGTCTCTGTATACGTGTATGTAAGTGTGTATCAGATATACACATGTAGATAGGAATATAATACACATTTTTCCCAGAACCATTTGAAAGTAAATTGCAGACATGGAGTTTCACCTCTAAATACTTCAACCTGCATTTTCGAAGAACAAGGGAGATTCTTTTATCCCATGCTGTAATATTTTATGAAGAAAATTAACAGTAGTCTCATTTTATCAACGAATATGAAGTCTAGAATCCATCAGAATTCCTAAATGTCTCCAAAATGTTTTTTATTTTATTACTTTTTACAATTTAGTGGAGCACCTGGGTGGCTCAGTTGGTTAAATGTCGGACTTTGGCTTAGGTCATGAACTCAGGGTTCGTGAGTTTGAGCCCTGTGTTGGGCTGTGTACTAATAGCTTGAAGCCTGGAGCTTGCTTAGGATTCTGTGTCTCCCTCTCTCTCTGTCCCTCCCTCACTCGCACTCTGTCTCTCTCTCTTGAAAATAAATAAACATTAAAAAAATTTTAAATTTAGGATCAAATTGAAGTTTATGCATCATGTATTTTGGTTATTAAGTCTCAGTAGGCTCTTAATCTTACAATACCCCTGTCTGTGCCTTTTATTAAAAATCATGTCATTACTTTTTTGAAGAGTTTAGGCCAGTTGTCTTGTATAATGTCATGTGTTCTAGATTTTTATGATTTGTCTCGGTTTGTTCTCATGGATTAGGTTCACATTACGTTTTTGTCAAGAATACTTAATAGCTGATGTCATTTGCTTACTGCATCATATCAGAGGATACATAGTGTCTGCTTGTCCCTGTGTTGGTGGTTCTACATCTGATCATTTGGTTAAGATTGCTCTATTATGAAGGTGCCTTTCTCTTCTGTAGTTAATAATCGCCTGTGAACTTAATTATCTTGTTTGCATTGGGCTGACGCTAAGGCTGAGTATTGCTGGAAAAAAAAAATCACAAAACAGCGTCTATTTGTGGCATTATAAATTCATGACTATTAATCTCACTGGATTTCTGTACTGCAAGATAATCCTACTGTGTTCCTCTAGTCAGCTTGTGTTCCCCCTCTCCACAATGATGATTTAAGATCTTTCTCTTCTCAAGCCTTTGTTCCTTTATCTTTTGTATCATTTTGAAAAGGGGATCTTGATTTCTTCTACTTCCCAGAAGAAGGAAAGGGGTGCCTCTTCTTCCATCATAAACTAGCACAATGGAGCAGTTAAGAGTGCTGGCAATAGAGTTGAGAGTGAATGGTTTTGGATCCCACTTTCACTACTCACTCATTTCAGTTTGGGTTTAAATCATTCTATCTTGGTCTTAATTACAGAAGAATTACCATTGTACCTCATAGAGTAGTTTGTGAGGTTTAAATAAGGTAAATCATTGTAAAATCATTAGCATAGTGCCTGGTGTATAGTACATGTGCAATAGATATTAGCTCTTATACCATTTCTTAAAAAATTTACTGTGTGAATTATACTATCTTCTGTATCTTCATCCTCTCCTATTCTGTTCACCTCTTCCTTAGGCACTTAAACTTAACACAGATTTTTCCATTTACTCATCCCATTGTATTCTGGTTTCTGCTCCCACCATTGCACTAAACTGCCCCCGATAAAGTCACCGTTCCATCTCTAAATTCATTTTTATTACCCTTACCCTTAGTGCTTCCATTTCATTCTTCATAAGAGATCAATAGTACAGCTGTGAGCTCATCATTCTCTTGTAAAAACTAGTGGGTTTCAATTGTTTTTGACATAAAATCTCAAATCATTAATATAGTTCATTGGTCCTGCCTAACTACCCATACTGATCTTGTACACATGTCCTCTTCAGGCTAAGCACTTGAGCCCGCTAAGTCCTTTGATTTTCTTCAACAAGCTTTACTCACACCAGAGCATTTGCATTTTGTCCCCACTTTTGGACCACTCTTTATTTTCCACCTGTTTCTTTGGATAGTGTCTGGTTTCAGCTCAAAAGTCATATTCTCAATAAAACCTTCCCTGATCTAGTTCAGAAGAAGTGCAGCATCTGTACTTTAACTTCATATCACTTATTACAATTATAATTAAATAATGAATTAGGTAATTCTCTGGAATGTGAGCCCCATGAAGGCAGGCACTATAACCATCATGTTTATCGATATATCTCCAGATTCTGCTAGTACAGTTGTTTTGCTAGGAGGTATTTGATAAGTACTTGTTGAATGAAGAATGAATTACTATTATTTAGCCATAGAAATGTCACTTATCTCTGTATTATTTATTTGAAGTTTCTGTGTATTTTATGGAGGTTCCCCTGAAGACTTGTACCGCCTTTTTCCAGATGGTCTGAAAGGATAGCCTTAAGTGGCTGCTGCATACAAGTGATATCTTTGAAATTGATTTTATCTTAATTTCTTAAAAAAATGTTTATTTTTGAGAGAGAGAGTGTGAGTGGGGGAGGGGCAGAAAGAGAGGGGGACAGAAGCTCTGAAGCAGGCTCTGGGCTGACAGCAGTGAGCCAGATATGGGCTCGAACTCATGAACCATTAAGATCATGACCTGAGCTGAAGTTGGACACTTAACTGACTGAGCCACCCAGGTGCCCTCTTTAATTTTTTTAATTTAATGTATTTTTAATTTTATTTTTTTATATGTTTATTTTTGAGAGAGAGGGGAGAGAAAGTGCATATGTGTGGGAGAGGCAGAGAGAGAGAGAGAGAGAGAGAGAGAGAGAGAGGAACAGAGGATCTGAAGTGGGCTCTATGCTGACAGCAGAGAGCCTAGTATGGGTTTGAACTCATTAACTGTGAGATCATGACCTGAGCTGAAGTTGGCCCCTTAACCGACTCAGCCACCCAGGTGCCCCTTTAATTTTTTTTTAAAGTAAGCTCTGGCTCAGTGTGGGGCTTAAATTTAAGATGACCCCCCCCCCCCCCCAAATCAGGAGTCACATGCTTTACCAACTAAACCAGCCAGGCACCCAAGATCAGTTTTATCTTTAAAATATTTGAACACTTTGCTTTGTGTTTCCTAATATTCTTTTTTTTTAAAATATTTTATTTTATTTTATTTTATTTTATTTTATTTTATTTTATTTTTTCAACATTTATTTATTTTTGGGACAGAGAGAGACAGAGCATGAACGGGGGAGGGGCAGAGAGAGAGGGAGACACAGAATCGGAAACAGGCTCCAGGCTCTGAGCCATCAGCCCAAAGCCTGACGCGGGGCTCGAACTCACGGACCGCGAGATCGTGACCCGGCTGAAGTCGGACGCTTAACCGACTGCGCCACCCAGGCGCCCCAAAAATATTTTATTTTTAAGTAATCTCTATACCCAATGTGGGGCTCAAACTCATAACCACTCGATCAAGAGTTGCATGTTCCACCTACTGAGCCAGCCAGATGCCCCTGTTTCTTAAGTCTTAGACTTATTTATTTATTTAAAAGTTTATAAATTTATTTTGAGAGAAAGAGAGCACATGCATGCACATGCAAGCTGGGAGTGCAGAGGGAGAGAGCGAATCCCAAGTAGGCTCTGCACTGTCAGTGTGGAGCAGGACATAGGGCTTAGACTCACAGACTGTGAGATAATGACCTGAGGCTAAATTGAGTTGAATGCTTATCAACTGAGCTACCCAGGCACCGTCTTACTTTTGTTAAACAATCCCTTGGGGTGCCGGGGTGGCTCGGTCAGTTAGGCTTCGGACTTCGGCTCTGGTCATGAGCTCACATTTGTGGATTTAAACCCCCCTGTCAGGCTCTGTGCTGACAGCTCAGAGCCTGGAGCTTGCTTCGGATTCTGTGTCTCTCTCTCTGTCTCTCCCCTTCCCCGCTTGTGCTCTTTCTCTCTCTCTCTCTCTCTCTCTCTCCCCCCCCCCCCCCGTCTCTCAAAAATAAAATAAGCATTAAAAAAAAAATCCCTAAAACTGGTTACAGGACAGCTTTATAGATAAAATAGAACAGACACTCTTCTGATCAAACATTTCCAATTCTTTAAGACATTTCTCATTTGATACTGTCTCAAGTCCACTTGGTAGCCTATCCAGACTACTGCAAGAACTATTCTCTGGTTCCAGAACTGAACATAGCTCTTCAAGTATTACCAGCAAAAGATTTATTGAATGAGTAATGACCAAAATGTAATGAGACAAAAAGCTGGAGCTGCTTGCATTTATCAGTTTTACTTATTAAAAGGGTATAGGTACAGTAAAAATAAATGTTTTAAATCGACCTATTTGTAGAAACGAGGTAAAATTAAGTCTGTATCTTAAGACTATGAAGACTTAAGACTATGTAGCTTTAGTAAGGCTGTAGATGATACACGTTTCACCTGTAGTTTTAATAATGCTTTCCAAATTAACAAATGCTAAAACAAAATACATTTACATTGCAGAAAGTGGTTGCCTTTGTGATGAGATATGCAGATGTGTACAATTGTTTTACTAAAAGTGTAAATAGGTGCAGATGGGTTACCAGGAATCTCAACAGCTATACATGTGTGTGGCCATAGTTATAGTATACTAGACAGAATTCTGAAGAAAATTCCAATATAAGTGAAATAGGCTTTACTTTTTAATATATATTTGAGAATGGTTAAGCACATATTTTACTTATTTACCGCTCTAGTTAATTGCTTCAAGAACTGAAATTAAGAATTCCTGGAGGTTTTCTTTTGGTATAGTTTGTGATTAATCATGTATTATACACTGTTTAGTACTTTATGTGTTAATTATTTATGTGTGTAACAGGCAACTCAAAGTTGTGTTGACGAATGTCCTATGGACGGATTTAGGACGAAAATTCAGAAAGATCCTACCTAGAAACGATGCTAATTTGTGTGATGCCAACAAGGTGCAATCAGACTCATTGCCTTCGACATCTGTTGACAGCCTAGAGACATGTCAAAAATTAGAACCTCTTCACCAAAGCCTTAATTTATCTAAAAGGTATGTTGTTCAGTATTGATTTTGTTCAACTTACCACATTTGAAGTAGTAAAACTCCAATAATCTTAAAATTGTTAAGATTGTTGGAAATGATTTTTAAGAAAATCTGCATATACAGGTGTGCCCCACTCTAAAGCAAATCATAAAGCTGACAGTCTCAATTTACAAAGTTAATGGTATTTTTGCATTTCATTAAGTTGACATAGAATTATTTTTAAAACCAATTATCATTATGTTAAACTTATAATTTGATTCACATACACATATTTTTATAGATTCATTTATGATATAAAATGAAGATACTTATATATATAGGTAGGTAAGGACCTAGATTAAATAATTTACGAAAGATATGTTAAAGATGGAGAAAATAAAGGTATATATATTTATCTATTTATGCCTTGATAGAGTTGACAGAATTAATAGTTCATTTTTTATTTTCTGCATCTTTAACGTATCTATTAAATAGTGTTTAATATAGTCCTTAACCACTTTTGACTTCGAGTTTTCTTGTATTTTACATGCATTTTTAAATAAGTGAGGTGATATTAAAATAATACCCCTAGATTTTTAATAGTAAATATGCAGTTTAATTTTATAAATAAGACCAGTTTTGTTTTATATTTTTTAAAGGAATTGTGTATGGAATTTGGGGCTAAATACTGGGAATTAGCTCTGGGAATTTGTTATCTGTGACATAATATTTTTAATGTGTTTCTACTTACAGTTTTAACCCTTAATGTTTTGATGGAAATACTTAGCTTTTAATTAGAAAAATTTGTCATTAGCTAGGTAGTGCTTTGGTTATATGGTCTGTAATATATAAGTGCTTTAAGCCAAGTCCAGAAAAAAACTGACAAATTTTTAAAAAATGTTTTATTTATTTTTGGGAGAGAGAGAGATAGAGATAGAGAGTGTGAGCTAGAGAGAGGCAGAGAGAGACGGAGACATAGAATCCTAAGCAGGCTCCAGGCTCTGAGCTGTCAGCATAGAGCCCAAAATGAGACTTGAACTCGTGAACCACGAGATCATGAGTTGGGCTGAAGTCGAATGCTCAACTGACTGGGCCACCTAGGCTCTCCAAAACTGATAACTTTCAGCACAATTATTTAAAAAATAAAAGTAGAACTCTGTCAAGACATCTGGATATAGTATTACATGTTAATTTTAAAGGAGGATACCTCTTTTAGAAAAGGCAAAAACAAAGTTAAGTAGAAGAATTTCCTTATGTGTTCATGAAATTAAAATTTAGTATGAAGTTAAAAGTCTCAATAAAAGTAATTTGGTTTTTATAGTATGTGTCTGTGGTTTTTTTCCTTTCTGTCATTACCAGCTAATGGAGACCTTTTCTCTCATCTCCAGGGGTCCTAAATTGAACTGTTCCAAAGTGAATGCATTTTCTTTCTTCTCAGACTTATTCCTATTTCTGTATCCCCTCCCTGTCTGAATATATGACGACTCTTTCTTTCTCACCCTTTATATTCAGTCTTTTTTCATGTGTAGTTATTTTTGCCTCCTAAATCAGTTTTGAAATGATCTCTTCTCCACTTTTATTGCCACTGCCTCAGTTCAAGCCCTGATAACTTTGTGCCTTTATTACTATTAGTATTGGGCTTCCCATGTATGGCCTTTTCTTCTTAATAATTTCCCTATATTGTTGTTGAGTTAATCGTTCTGAAAGGCAGATGTTACTTTTAGCTCTCTAGTTTAACATCTTTCTGTGGCTCCACATAACCTTCAGGATAAAGTTCAAACTCCTCACTTTAGCATACAGGGTCCTTAATGGTCTCACCTTTGCCTGTCTCTAGCTTTGTGCCTGTCTACACATTCATAACTGAGCTTTAGTCTGTAAGAAACTGGTGGTAGCTCAGTAAATGTATAGTGCTGTTGTATACCTCCGAGCTCATTCTGTTTGCTCTCTTATCTTGGAAACTGTTCTCCTTTCCCATTTACTGATATTTTTTAGTCTTTAACATTGAACTCATATGCCATCTTTTTGGGACAGCTTCCTTGATTCCACCCTCCTCATTTGCATTTAATCTCATTTTTTGCTTTGTTAAGCAGCCTGTTTATATACCATAACACTTATCACATTATATTATGAGTTTTAGTTTTTCTGCCTCCCTGACAGTAAGCTTCACAAGGGAAGCTTACAGGGACTACATTTTATTATTTTTTACTCTGATACTAATACCTAGCACATTGCTGGGTGCTTACTAAATGCTCAGTTTTTGCTGAATTCAAAGAAGGTTGCTTCTCAGCAGAGTTACATCTCCAGTCTCTTTGATTAAAATGTATTTTCATCCATTAGAACCATTTATTTGCTCTGTAATTTTGGTGACAACCAGGAAAAGGGATATTACAAGCTTCCAATAAGAATACTGGAGAATAAGAATACTGGAGAATAAGAATACTGGAGAACTGAACAGTTTAGGGTATCGGTTTGGACAGTGTTTTCTTTCAGAGACTTACTTGCTATCTGGAATGATCTGGAATATCTGGCTTGTTCTTTCTTCAGACTTAGCTTAACTTTTGCTTTTTGTTTTACTTTCATTTTACTTAGCTAGGACTTCATTATTTCAGAAAGATGAAAGGGAGAAAAATTTATTTTTGGTTTTCAATTTTATCTTAAAGTGTAACTGTTGAGGGGCCCCTGGGTTGTTCAGTCAGTTGAGTGTCTGACTGTTGTTTTTGGTTTAGGTCATGATCCCAGGGTCTTGGGATTGAGCCCCGTGTCAGGCTCTGAGTTGAGTGTGAAGCCTACTTAAGATTCTGTCTGTCTCCCACTGCCCCTGTCCCCACTGTACACTATTTAAAAAAAAAAAAAAAACACAAAAAAAAAAAAAACCCAAAAAAAGATCGACTATTGAGTCAACCAAAATTACTCATTCAGTCCCCCAAATGACATTTTTTAGAAATTTTATTTGCATTTTAGATTTTTTTAAATGTTTATTTTTGAGAGAGAGAGGGAGAAAGAAAGAGAGCAGGGGAGGGGGCAGAGAGAGGGAGACACAGAATCTGAGGCAGGCTCCAGGCTCTGAGTTGTCAGCACAGAGCCTGATGTGGGGCTCAAACTCATGAACCTTGAGATCATGACCTGAGCTGAAGTTGAATGCTCAACCGACTGAGCCACCCAGGTGCCCCTTATTTGTATTTTGTTGGGTTTTATATCAGGACAATTTAGAATTTTAATTTCTGAACAATATTGAGAAGAAAAACAAAACATAATCCAAATCTGTCTTCTTAAATAGTGAGGAAAAGGGTGAAGAGTTTTAGAAATATGAAACTAGCAGTATGTGGAATGCACAAATTTCTTTTAAATAAGTAAACAATATTTTAGTGTAGGTTTTTATTTCCATATGTGATTCACATCTATTTTCCTGAGAGATAACTTTGAGGCATTGATAAACCTTGATCATTAGGCAGGAAAGAGCCTTGTGGGACACATAACACAAGGCTTTTGAGAAGATAAACCATCTTTCTCTTCTTTTCATCAGTTGGCACCAGAGATTATTAGAGAAGTATGGAGACAGTGTACTACCCATATTGCATTAAGAAAAGTTAGGTCCTAGTTCTTGGAATATCCCTAATTACATTTATTCATTTGTCTCTTAAATTTACATATATTTGAAGTTTAAAAAAAATACACAATTCAGATGTTGTGATGGTAAGACTTTTGGGACACTATAGTATTCCTGTCACCTTTCAGCCAGTGTAATTTTATTTGAGTGATAATTTATTCATTTAAAATTAGCTTAGTAAAAGAAAGGAGCAAACTTAGAAAATCTGTGAATAACAGTTACTCAGCAATTAAAATTATTTTCACTATATAGCTTAAGAAACTGATTTAGGGGGCGCCTGGGTGGCGCAGTCGGTTAAGCGTCCAACTTCAGCCAGGTCACGATCTCGCGGTCCATGAGTTCGAGCCCCGCGTCAGGCTCTGGGCTGATGGCTCAGAGCCTGGAGCATGTTTCCGATTCTGTGTCTCCCTCTCTCTCTGCCCCTCCCCCGTTCATGCTCTGTCTCTCTCTGTCCCAAAAATAAATAAAAACGTTGAAAAAAATGAAAAAAAAAACTGATTTAGAAAGTACATTTTCTTAAAAGTTTATTTTGTGTGAGAGAGAGTGAGAAAGAGAGCATGAGAGTGGGTGAGGGGCAGAAAGAAAGGGAGAGAAAGAATCCCATTCAGGGCTCGATCTCAGGGACCATGAAATCATGACCTGACCTGAACCAAGAGTCAGACGCTTAACCAGCTGAGCCATGCAGGTGCCCCATAAATGGCATTTTATTTTACTTACTGTTATTGTTTACATACTAAGGAAAAATTGGATAGACTGTAAAATGACAGTTTTTTTTTAGCACTTTCTTCCATATTGAGTTAGTATGAAGGATGAAATGTATACCTTTATATATTTCTTGTGAAAATTTAGAATATTTTGAAATTCTGGCTAGCCATGGAATTTCCATGACAGTGCTAACTTATTTAATTGTACACCAAAAGGTAGCTTAGGTATTATGAACTTAATCACCACTACCTGGATTTGTACTCTGGAAAGCTCTTACAGAGAGCTCTTTTTCTTCAAGGTAACCAAATTGCATGAGTTGCAAATGGTTGTTGAAAGATGTTTGGGCTGTGGCTATGTGTTGTGAAGAGCTGAGTGTACTAAGGGCATTGCTAAGTGTTTAGTTATGTACTTTTCTAATAAGATGTTTTCATCAGGATTACAGAGTATGATGAATTAGGACAATTAAGCACCATTTGCTCTTTTCTTTTTTAAGTTTATTTATTTATTTTGGGGGGTGGGGGAGAACCAGCAGGGGAGGGACACAGAGAAAGAGGGGGACAGAGGATCTGAAGTGGCCTCTGACCTGACAGCAGAGAACCCGATATGGGGCTTGAACTCACGAACCATGAGATCATGACCTGAACCGAAGTTAGATGCTTAACCGACTAAGCCACCCAGGAGCCCAGGACAATCATGCATCATTTGAAAGGATACTTTATAACTTTGAGGAAGACTTCAGTAATAGGAAAATTAAAGTGATTTTCTTCTCACTGTGTACCTACTATGTGCCAGGACTTATACCAACTGCTTTACATCTAATTTATTTCATTTAGTCTTAACAACTTTGTAAGGTAGGTTTTCTCCTAATTTTAGAGATGAAAAGATCAATGCTAAGGGGAATAAATTATAGTAAATAGCTTGCCTAAATTATATTATTAGGTGCCAAAGTAAAAAACTGACCCCTATTTTTTTTCTGACTCTAGAGTCCTTGTTCTTAACCCCTGTACCAGTGCTTTTCACTCCTCTGAAATTTAATTTTTTCGTAAGTAAAGTAGGAATTGGACTTTATTACTTATTATCTGTGAGATCTAAATTATTGACCTTTAAATATTCTACTTATTCTTTAATTTTTTTTTCTTGTGGTATTTTGTTCACGTTATAATAGAGTACTGTCTCACTGAAAGATCTACCACGGTAGAGATGCTGAGGGTAGTGGCTGGAACCTTCTGAGGACTCAAGGGCTCTCTAGGGCTCTTGTGCTTTAGAGTTGCGGGTTCTACTGCAGCTTGGTATATCATCTTTTCAACCAGTTTTGGGGTCAATTTTGATATTTTTATCTTCTAGGAAAAACTTGGCAGCTATTTGTTTAACCATTTAACTTTTTCTCTTCTAGGAAAGACTTTCAGATGTTTGTTTCAGCTATTTGTTAACATATTTGTCTAACTTAAAAGGTCTCATTTATCCTCCAGGGTTCTTTTTTCATATCTCCTTTGCTTTTTTCTTTCTTTAAATAAACCATACAAGAATAGGATGATGATCATTTATTACTCAGAAGAGAATTGTAATCTTTAAAAATTTTCCCTTTGCTTGCTGATATTTGTATTTTTTGTTGTTGTTGATTATTCTCTTCAGCACTTTGTACAAAAGTAATCTTTTATGGACTGCATCGCTCCTATTTGGAGGGACCGCTTTTTTAAGGGACTCAACATTCTAAAACATACTTAAACATAATATAGTCAGGCATTTAAACAGAGATACTACATGATAGTTGACATTTCTTTGATGTGTCTCCTTATGTGCCACAAATTTTCTCTTTGCTTAAATACTACAGTTTTTGGATTATTTTATTATGAGCCACATTTTAGAATTCAGTAATTATAGGGGACCATAAAAATAGTATATTATCAATTCTTAAAATGATTTATCAAGTTAGTATATCAGATTCTCTCATCTCTTAAAAGTAAATAAAACTTATTTACATTAAGGTATTGATCTGGAAAATAATAGTTCTAACCTGAAATAGTTCTAGCCTCTGCTAGCATTCCTATATTTTCCCTAAAATATTGAGAAACACAAGATGAGGTTTTTTTTTTTATTGAATTATAGTTGAAGTTTTTTAGTGAGTGAAGTTTTTTATTTCATAGCAATTTCTAGTGTGAGGTCAAATAAAAGAAATCTTGAGACTCCTTAGTGGTCCTATATTACTTACATTCCTACTTCAGATCCAAGATATTAAGGAGGGTTCTGTCAGGCGTCAGATACACAAAGCTCACAATGGCAACTAGGATCCTTGGAGATTTAAATCATATGAGAAGGTAGAAAAATGTATCTGCCTTCTCCTCCTTATAATTGGTGGTTATGCTAGGTAGCTAACTTCTTTCCCACTTTTTCTTTACTCAAACTCTGAGTTTCGGGGATTGTATTTACTACCTGCCTTTGCTTTTACATCATACATACTACTTTTTTTTTTTTAATGTTTATTTATTTTTGGAGGGGAGAGAGAGAGAGAGACAGAGCATGAGCGGGGGAGGGGCAGAGAAAGGGAGACTCAGATTCCGAAGCAGGCTCCAGGCTCTGAGCTGTCAATAGAGAGCCTGATGTGGGGCTTGAACTCGTGAACCACGAGATCATGACCTGAGCCAAAGTCAAATAAATGCTCAACCGACTGAGCCACCCAGGCGCCCCTATGTCATACATACTACTTAATCATTGCAATATTTTTTTGTGGAGGTTCTGCTGGAAAATGCATATTTTCAAGAATTTCCTGCGGTATCTATAGAAAAGCTCAGTTATCTGGATCCTCTGGCAACTTAGTATTAAGGATACCTGTAATGGAATGAAATAAAGAAACCAAAAGATAATAGGCCCAGGTTCTTCTACTAGGAGGAGTTATACCTTCAGCCATTTAATTTTTCTGAGATTTGAATTCTTCATATTTAAAATAAAGGTAAGACTAAATTATTTTAAAGTTTTCAAGATCTGAAATTCCATGCTGTCTAGAACATAGTGAAAAGAACATAATGCCTCTGTGTAGTGAAAATGAGTACCTCTAGGTACTACAGCAAATATAACAAAGTACAGGGAAGCTCACATGTTTCACTTAAATAGAAGCACTCAGGCCCTTTCTAAGTGTTTTTTGTTATTTCTCACAAAGGGTCAATAAAGTGTTGCAGGTGACATATTGATAAAGTCAGGGGGACATCTGATGAAGAGGAGATAGGAAAACTTAAAAAATTCAGTAACAAGAACTAAAAACCAATACAGTAATTTGGTTTGGGTTGTCAGTTCAGGGCCAAATAATTGCCTAAGGGCGTCATTATAGTGTGGCAAAGTATATAAGGTGTTTGTAAAAACAGTTGGCTAACCAAGAGAAGATTATATTATCCTCTTCCGTTTAAGGAGATAGCAGGCTTTTATGTAGTACATTTTGATGTGAACACCAATTTTAAAAAGTGTGGAGCTTTAAAAATACACTTTAATTATCTAGACATTTGATTTGTTGGCTCCTTCCTTGGTGCTGTTATATAAAGCATATATATTATAATCACTATATGTGCTGTTTTACTTATGGAATCTATCATTACCACAGATGCAATCTGAATGATGTCTTTCCTGTTGGATTTAGCATTTCTCATTTGCCAATTACAAGTATGTAATTATTTATCAAGAACCTTTCTGTTGAATGAGAAGAATAAAGATTTCTTGAATTGGTTTAAAGTACTCTGTGTTTTTAATAACTATTGGGGAAAAAGCATTTTTTGAGAAAAAGTGATTAAACTTTTAAGCACCCCAATAGCATCCATTAGTTTAGTTAAAGCCGTTACTGTGGCAGGCTAATCTGCGCCAATTTATAAGACACTAGTACTTCTAAAAATAAAAAAAAGAGTGTGTTCATACAGAATTTTGAGTGTTTATGGGTTGATTTCTAGAGTGGTATAGATGAAAATGTTTGAAAATTCAACTTCCTAGAATACATTTTTCACTGCAAACCTCAGTACAGTACAGTGTTTGTTATTTTGTGTGACAGGATACCCAGAGTTATATTGACGAATGTCCTGGGAACGGAGTTAGGAAGAAAATACATAAAGACCTCATCTGTAACTGAGGCCAGTTTGGGTGATACAGACAACTTGCAATCAGAGCAGCTTTCTTCATCATCTGATGGCAGCCTAGAGTCTTGTCAAAATCTAAATCCTCACAAGAGCTCCTTTTTATCTGAAAGGTATGTTTAGTGATAACTTTACTCAAAATAAATAATATATTTACTCTAATGAGCCTCTCTATTCTTCCCCCCATAGATGCATTATTCCTAACAGTGAGGCAGATGTGCTCTGTTGGCTAGTGTGACTTTTCTCCCCTGGTGGCTCGAGATGGCTGTTGGAACAAACAGTCTGTGGCTAATAATCAGTTTCAGAAAGTACACTGTACTTGTGTTTTGGGAAAATAGATGTAGACTTTAATGAAAATTTAGTTACCTATTTCAGTATTTCAATTTATGTGATATAATTAAGATTTGTTCCTCTGACATTTTTCTGTTCCTCTTCCTCCTCTTTCCTATTTATCCATCTGGCCATCTATTGGTCTGTTCATTCAACCATCTCTCCATCTTGACATAGTCACTGTTTTTATATCCAGATTCTAGAACTAGACCTGGCATTTAGTCCTCAGTAAATATTTGCTGAATGAATTGCTGAATGTGCTCCTCAAAAAAAATGGTTTGAGATTCCATTAACAAACATGGCCTGCTGAGCCAGTGAGAGAAATGGAAATCTGAAGTTGCTTTTGTTTTAACCTATAGGAGATGCTTCTGTGGGGACTGTAAATAAAAGAAATTGTGGGATAAAGCTAAGGGATGTCAGTTAATAAATACTACTAAATCTCTTAACTTTCTTTTACCATGAACTTCTCTTTTTAATTTCTTGCCTTGTTGCTAGTACAATAAAGTAGTTTTGATCTCAGTGAAAAATTATTGATCCAATCTTGTTTTTTGTTTTGTTTTGTTTTTTTAATTTTCCCTGAACCATCCAAAGGTAACTTCTAGTTTGTATTTCTCTTGCAAGCCTAATTACATTAAAGAGTATTTATAGCTGACTTTTTAAAGATTTTTAATAAATTTTTTACATTTCTAACATACTTTATTTTTATAAACTCTATTTCTTATGAATTTATAAATTTTACAAATTTTTCTCCTTTTGGAGAATATTTTATGTTTCACATCAGTTCTACTTAGTGAATTATTAATGGCAATTTTAACTTTATACTTTTTTTGGTCTTTTTCTGAATTTACCAGAAGAACTGAGTTTTAGTGTCATTATCCAATTAATAATGTATTTAATGTATAAATTAAGGTATAATTAGAGATGTTAGAAATGCACTTATCAGTTTGTAATATAGTTATTTTGTTTCTGCCTCCTCTACTAGTCCATGAGTTCCTTAAGGAGAAGCATTATGTCTTAATTACATTTATGCCCAGTGCTTAGCTAAAATACATACTTTAATTTTGTGCACTTGGATTAATATTCATGTCATTTAATCTCGAGCTTTGGTTTCCTGAGTTGGAAGAAGAGAAATGACCTTCGACCTTATACATCACATAGTTATTTATTATCTTTTTAATAAATATCACGTCAGAATTCTTTGTGCACGTAAAACATCATGCATTTAAAAATTTTGTTATTGATGATACTTTCTATAGAATAAGTCACTTATTATGTACTGTCCCTGTGGAATTCAAAAGACATCAGTGCACATTCATACTGTTAAAAAATAGCACTATTATGAGGATTCATTGGAACCATCAAATTATAATCTGTACTGTACAGGTTTTATACCAATTTGGGGCTAAGATTTAATAATAATATGTCTCAAATTTCTAGTTGTTCCTAAAATCTATTCAGTGAGAATTCTAGCTCTCTTCAAGTCCTTCCTAAATATTTATGAAATTTCCAGGTGGTATTTGATGTGGGCTCTGAAAATTCATTTTCTTGGTGGTTATTTGCTTTGTTTGTTGCATTTAGAATAGGCATAGACTTTGGAGCCTGACATCAGTATTGCAAACATGCTGATTTACCTTGGGCAAGTTACTGTGATCTTTAAAACACAGATAGTAACACACATCTTAGAAGATTATTGTGCGGATTTAAGGAGATAACTATGTGATGTTCTTAATATAATGCTTGAAATTTAATAGGTGGTAGTCATTATTTTTGTGTCTCTCTTATTGATACTTTTATCAAAAGTACCATTAAAGGCTGGTGCTATATGTTGATGCTACTGAAGTCTTCTATGGTGAGGATGCTAGTGTCTGATCCTGAGATCACTGTTACTCCATTACCATTACCAGTACTGCCAAGGCAATTGTCACAGCCATACTAAGTATTACCATTTGGTTTAAGGAGGAGTACTGTACTCCTTAAACCAAGCTTTAGTTCTCTTTTCCCTTAAGATGAGTTCACTTTGAGGAGAATCCAGAGTGCCCTATGGAAATAAATTGCACGTGTGGCCATACCATCACTTGAGTTAGATGTGCCCCATTAGAACTCACTATAGCATGGACAGGATAGGCTCAAGGATGGGACTCTTGTTGTAACCAGCCTCTTTCCAACCTGCCTATTTCAATCAATTATTGAAATATAAATTATGTAGATCTTTTTAGGAGACACATGTTCTGACATTATTGTAATTGTTGTTATTGCAGAGAATGTGGTAAACATGTCAGCTCTTTGTTACAAAGATAGAATGTCGAATAACAACTAAAAATTGGTGGGTGGGAGAATGGAGGCTATGACTGAAAACTGAGGAAGTTTTCTTTGAAAACCTAGCACTTATGCCCCTCATGATATTTGTGGAAAAGTGTTTTATAAAGGCTAAAAGTCTATTTATATATTTTTGAGAGAGAGAGAGAGAGAGGGAGAGAGAGAGGGAGGAGGGGGACAGAGAGGGAGACAGGATCCAAAGCAGGCTCTGTGCTATGGCAGAGAACCTGATGCAGGGCTTGAACTAACAAACTGCCAGATCATGGCCTGAGCCTAATTTGGCTGCTTAACTGACTGAGCCACCCAGGTGCCCCAAGGCTAAGAGTCTTATTTTAGCCTTAGCCTGTCTTTAGTGTTCAGAACTGTTATTGTTGACTATAATAATAACTTAAATGGACTTATGCAGGAAAAAGAAATTGTGTTTTATGCCCAAAATAAAGGAATAGTAAAAAAACATCACGAATGAATAGGAAATTTGAATTAAAATGATCTCTTTGAAGTAGCATATTTGTTTTTTCTAGTTGGCAATTAATTATTTTAAAATACTTAATTATTAAACTTTATAGTATCCTTTAAAAACTTTTAACTAAAATTTGTTAAGTATTTGTGATATTATACTGTGATAAATGAAATTCATCTCAGTCTGTTTGCTTAATTTCTTTCTCTGGTGCCTCAGTTTACCTCATATGTAAATCACAATAATACGTAGGTATGCTGGAGAATAAAGAATTAGCTTTTCTCTTTTAATTTGATAACTTGCCAATAAATATATTGAGATATATCTACTTTTACAAATATGTGTTTCCTTATGAGTGGACATTTAGGGTATTTTTCATTTTTTGTCTGTATAGCTTTGGTACAGTAAGTTTGTGTATTTTTATAAATTCTTACTGTGCCATTCATTTAACCAGAATTAAGTGTTATCATTGAAAATTTTTTTCAGGGGCGCCTGGGTGGCTCAGTGGTTAAGCGTCCGACTTCAGCTCAGGTCATGATTTCACGGTCCGTGAGTTCGAGCCCTGTGTCGGGCTCTGTGCTGACAGCTCAGAGCCTGGAGCCTGTTTCAGATTCTGTTTCTCCCTCTCTCTCTGCCCCTCCCCTGTTCATGCTCTGTCTCTCTGTGTCTCAAAAATAAATAAACGTTAAAAAGAAAATTTTTTCAGACTCTATTGGTAAAAATAAATATAACTTTACATAAAATTGTTTTCATTTCAGCCACTTTTTATTTTTAGTGAAGATGGATTTTGTATTTTTTATATAAGTTTTCTCTGTAGTCTTTGTATGTATTCAGGTGTTCTGCTTCTTACTGACTTGTAAGAACTCTTAATAAAGGTATTAACTCTTTGTTACCAGTGTGTTGGAAAAAATTTTTCAAGTTTCCTGTTTGTTAATTTTACTTTGTTTATAGTATCTTCTGTAGTATAATTTTATTTTATAAAAAATATGTTAGGGCTTGACCCCTGTGTTTTGGTTTATCCTTGGAAAGACCTCTTCAACCCCAAGTACAGAAATAGGTTAGTCAACCGGTGTCTTAATTTGTGATGATGTAGATGAGGTGACAGATCCAGAACAACAGTCTGCGGATCACTTTCTAATTCCTTTTTTTTTTTTTTTTGCCTCTCTGTAGTCTGGTATAAATGTCTTTGGATGGTTGGGTGGCTTTCACCTTTTTGCTGTTGTGAATAACACTGTTATGAACACTGGTATGCAGGCATCTCTATCCCTACTTATAAGTTCTTTTGCATATCTACCCAGAAGTGGGATTTCTGGATCATATAGTAATTCTATTAGTAATTTTTGAGGCACCACCATTACTCTTTTGTATAGTAGCTGCACCGTTTTACATTGCCATTAGTAGTGGTTAGGGGTCCCAATTTCTCCACATCCTTGTTAAAACTTGTTTTCTGTTTTTATGTAATAGTTATCCTAATGGGTGTGACATGGTAGCTCATTGTGGTTTTGTTATGGGTTTCCCTAATGATTAGTGATGCTGAGCATCTTTTCATGTGCTTATTGGCCGTTTATATATCTTCTTTGGAGAAATGTCTGTTCAAGTCCTGTGCCCTTTGATGAATTAGGTTGTGTTTTACTTTTGAGTTTTAGGAGTTCTCTATATATTCTGAATATTAATTTCTTGTCAGAAATATGATTTTGAAATATTTTCTCCCATTGTTCTCTGACCATATGATATGAAGTTAGAAATTATTAATGGAAGGAAAACTGGGAAACTCACAAGTTTGTGGAAATTAACATACTTAAAGCAACCAATGGGTCAAAGAAGAAATCACAAGGAAATTAAAAAATGGTTAAGAATGAAAGAAAATGAAAATATAGCATATCAAAACATATGGTATGCATTAAAAGCAGTGCTAAAGGCAAAATAAATGTATAGCTGTAGATGCTTACATTAAAAAAGAAGAAATATCTCAAATCAACAACCTGACTTTACAACTTAAGGAACTGGAAAAAGAATAGTTTTGCCAGATACAGGATTTCTAGTTGACAGGTTTTTTTATTCAGTACTTTGAATATACCAACCCAATGCCTTCTGACTACTATGGTTAGTGATGAGAACTCTCATAATCATATGGAGTGTCCTTGGTATGTGATGAGTCCCTTCTTTCTTGGTGCCTTCAAGATTCTTTGTCTTTGTCTTCTGACAACTTGATTATAATGTTTCTTGGTACAGGTCTCATTGAGTTTATTCTGCTTATAGTTCTTTGGACTTCTTGGATGTTTGTATTCATGTCTTTCATCAAATTTGGAATTTTTTTGTGATTATTTATTTCACTAATTTCTCTTCTCCTTTATTTTTTCTCCTACTGAGATACCAGTATTGCATATATTGGTCTGCTTGTTGTTGTCCCACAGGTCCCTTAGGCTCTATTCACTTTTTTCAAAATTTTTTTGATCCTCAGATTTGATAATTTCCATGATCATATATTCAAGTTCTCTTCCTGTCCTTCCTTCCCTTTCCCTTTCCCTTTCCCTTTCCCTTTCCCGTTCCCGTTCCCGTTCCCGTTCCCGTTCCCGTTCCCGTTCCCATTCCCGTTCCCATTCCCAAACTCAGGGTTGATGATGGACTATTTCTTCTGCCGGTTCGAATCTGCTTTTTTAAAGTTTATTTAAGTAATCTCTGTGCCCAATGTGGGGCTTGAACTCATAACCCCAAGATTAAGAGTCTCATGTTCTCCCAACTGATCCAGCCAGGTGCCCCATGAGTTTTTAATTTTAGTTATTATACTTTTTAACTCCAGGATTTCCTTTTGATTTATTTATATATTTTGCTTCTTGATATTTTTGTTTACCCATTAATCATTTTCTTGACTGTCCAAGACTTCCTTTTTTTTTTTTTTTTTTTTTGTAACTTTTTTTTTATATTTAAAACAATTTTTTTAATGTTTTTTTTTTATCTTTTGTCTGCTTTTTGAATTTTTTTCAGGGACATGTTCTGTTGATTTTTTTTTTTTTTTTCATTTTGAATCATCCATGGTTTCCTGTTTGTTTTTTTTTTTTTTTTTTTAATTTTTTTTTCAATGTTTATTTATTTTGGGGACAGAGAGAGACAGAGCATGAACAGGGGAGGGGCAGAGAGAGAGGGAGACACAGAATCGGAAACAGGCTCCAGGCTCTGAGCCATCAGCCCAGAGCCCGACGCGGGGCTCGAACTCACGGACCGCGAGATCGTGACCTGGCTGAAGTCGGACGCTTAACCGACTGCGCCACCCAGGCGCCCCCATGGTTTCCTGTTTGTATGCCTTGTGATTTTTTTGGTGTTGTTGAAAATGCAACATTTCAATCTTATTATGTGGTAAGTCTGAAAATCTGATTCTTCCCCTTCCCAAGGGTTTGCTGCTTTTTTTCCTCCCTCCCTCCCTCCCTCCCTCCTTTCCTTCCTTCCTTCCTTCCTTCTCCTCTTTCTCTCCCTCCCTCCCTCTTTCACTCTTTTCCTTCCTTCTTCTCTCTCTCTCTCTCTCTCTCGTACTTTATTGTTCACATGACTGTTCCACACATCAGCTTGATGTATAAATATAAGATCTTCCCAGGTCGTTTATAAGCTTGGTCTTTTTGTAGCAATTTTTTTTTTTTTAATGTTTATATTTGAGAGACAGGGAAAGAGAGTGCGCAAGCAGGGGAGGGGCAGAGAGACTGAGACAGAATCTGAAGCAGTCTCTGGGCTCTGAGCTGTCAGCACTGAGCACGATGTGGAGCTCACACTCAGGCTCACACTCACAAGCCGTGAGATCAGGACCTGAGCTGAAGTTGGACACTTAACTGACTGAGCCACCCAGGCACCCCTTGTAGTAATGTTTGTGCCTTTCTGAATTCCCTCATGTATGTGATTAGTTTCTAACAATCACAATCCTTAAATGTTTGGTTTCCAAAAAGAGAAAAGGGGAAAAATTAAAGGGGGGAGTAGATAAAACAAAATAGGTCTAACCCTTTAAGTCTCTTGGAAGTCATAAGTGTTGTAACAATGGTGGTGGTTGCTGCAACACTGGCTGCCTTTCTCTATGTCTGCTCATCCATGAACAGAAACAGCAATCAGTGATCAGAATACAGATACCCAATATTTGGAGAATAAGGTTCTTCTTGCTTACCTTGGTGATTGCAAGCCTGTGCAAACTATTTTAAGAACTCAAGCTTTGCTGCTTACTTTGTTGCTAGGGGTAGGGGACTGGGTCACTGCTACCACTGTTGAAGCTCAAATTGACCGAAATTAACTGTAACTTGCGGTTTAATCTTTTGGCTAGTAGTTGCAGGCCTTCAATAGACTCTAGAATCCCAAAATAGTTGCACAGACAGATTCTGCTAGTGTAGATGTTGTGTAGGTGGGAGGATGGTAGGTGGTTCTGACTCCACAGTCTTCCTGTGATCACTTGGTATATGTTTTATAGTTTACTGCACAGGGATCCTTGAGTTATTCTTGGTATCTGAATTTTTTAGTGCTTATAAATGATGTAAAAATTTCCATGTTCTTGAATAGTGTTGAAAATGCAGCAAATACTATATAATATTTTTTATTATAAGAGAATAATATAGGTTAGTAATTTTATATAGTTTTTTTATTTAAAATTTTTGGCCTAGTTTAATATAACCATTATGAGTTGTTTTGTTAATAATAATTATTATGAGTTAGAGTATTGTGTGTATAAAGATTTAATTCATTCCCTGGCTATTTTAATTAATACCAAATTGCTTTCCCAGTGTTTTCTATCAATTTATTTTTAAAAATTAATTTTGCTGATATATTATTGACAGAACATTGTATTAGCTTTAGGTATACAATGTCACCATTTTATGTATGTTTATATTGTGAAACTATTATTATTTTAGAGAGAGAGAGAGAGCATGCACAAGTGGGGGAAATGAGCAGAGGGAAAGAAAAAAGAATCTTAAGCAGGTTCCATGCTCAGTGTGGAGCCCAGTTTGTGGCTTGATCCCTTGACCCTGGGATCATGACCTGAGCTGAAATCAAGAGTCGGATGCCCAACTGACCCAGCCACCCAGGTGCCCCTATATTGTGATATTAATACAATAAATTTAGTTAACATTCATCAGCGTGCATATAGTTATTAAATTTCTTGTGATGAGAACTTTGAAGATCTACTGTTTTAGCAACTTTCAAATACACAATACACTGTTGTTTACTATGGTCACTATGCTGTATGTATGTTATACCCTTAGCACTTACTTGTCTTAATACTAGAAACTTGTACCTTTTTAATACCTTCTCTTCTCTCCAACCCCCCCCTTCCCTAAAACTACCAATCTATTGACTGTATCTAGATGTGTGGGTTTTTTTTTTTTTTTGACTAAAACAGTTGACAATTTTATTTTCACATTTCACAATACAAATAAAAATTGATAATTGCTTTTTTTTTTGTTGTTCCACTACTCCCCTGCCAAAACAATTCTGTCTTTGATAGGAAGGGAGAGCAAGTCTTCCTTGTCATGCTGTTAGAAAACACCCAGAGTCACAGCACCATGATCTACTGGTGAAGTAGAACATGTAATATAAAATGGATATAAAGATGTTCACATTTCTCCTTATCAGTCTTGTTGACTCTTTCCTGGCCAACTAGGCACTATCATGGGATAGGTAGGGAGGTCTCATCATTGGGGGCTCAGGCATAATTGGCAATTGGCCTCACATAGGTGGCCTCATTCCAGGAGCAGGTCCCACTGGCATCATCCCAGGAGGAGGAGGACCCATCACTGGCATCATGGAAGGGCCCCCCATATGAGGTGCTGGCATCATACCAGGGCAAGGAAGACCCAAGAGACTGGGAGGAGGTGGGATCATTGCCCCTTAGGAGGAGGAACAGAGAATCAAGTAGGAGATATCTTTCCTCGTTGAAATGTAGCAGCTGTTTTGTTGATCAGGCTCTGAGCCTGCTCTTCCATCCATTTCTGATAGTAGTCTTTCACATTCTCTTTGTGTTTCCTACCACTGCTCTGTGTCTTTCTCACAGATGGAGAGTCATGGTTGAGGTATGTGTTGCAGTAGTTACAGTAGAACTTAGATGTGTTGCTCTGTAGGCCATTGGCCAGTCCCTCCCATTTTTTTTTTCAAGGTTTTACACAAAAGTGAGATCATACAGTATTTGTCTTTCTCTTTTTGATTTATTTCACTTGGCGTAATGCCCTCAAGTTCCATCCATGTTACTGTATATGTCAGGCTTTTTTTTTTTTTTTTTTTTTGTGGCTGAATAGTATTCCTGTGTATGTGTCTTATATTTTCTTCATCCATTCATCTTTTAGTGGACATTTAGGTTGCTTCCATGTCTTGTCTCTTGTAAATTGCACTGCACTGAACATTGGGGCACAGATATCTTTTTGAGGTAATGATTTTGTTTTCCCAAGCATAAATACCCAGAAGTGAAAAAGCTGGAACATATGTCAGTTCTATTTTTAATTTTTTTCCTTTAAAAAAAATTTAAATTCAAGTTAGTTATATTTGTTAATATAGTATAGTGTTGGTTTCAGGAATAGAATGTAGTGGTTCATCACATATATATATATATATATACACACACACACACACACACACACACACACACACACACATATGTATATACACACACACACACACACACACACACACACACACACAAACACCCAGTGCTCATCCCAACAAGTGCCCTCCTTAATGCCCATCACCCATCTAGCCCATCCCCCCACCGACCTCCCCTCCAGCAACCCTCAGTTTGAGCTCTGTCTTTAAGAGTCTCTTATGGTTTACCTTCTTGTCTGTTAAAAACTAATTTTTCTGTCCCTTCCCCTGTGTTCATCTGATTTGTTTCTTAAATTCCACATATGAGTGAAATCATATTTGTCTTTTTCTGACTTATTTTGCTTAGCATAATGCACTCTAGTTCCATCCACATTGTTGCAAATGGCAAGATTTCATTCTTTTTGATCACCAAATAATATTGCATTGTGTATATGTATATGGGTGTGTGTAAATATATATATAATAAATAATAATATATTTATATTATACTTATTTATATTATAATATTATAATATATTTATATTACATTATAATATAATATTTATATAATAATATATAATATTATAATATATATATTATATTATAATATATATTTATAATAAATAAATACATATAATAATATATATATATACACATACATACACATACACACACACACACACACACACACATACACAACCTGTTCTTTATCCATTTATCAGTTGATGGACATTTGGGCTATTTCCATAATTTGGCTATTATTGGTAGTGCTGCTGTAAACATCAGGGTGCATTGTGCACCTTTGATTCAGCATTTTTGTATCTTTTGGATAAATACCTAGTAGTGCAATTGCTGGGTCGTAAGGTAGTTCTATTTTTAACTTCTTGAGGAACTTCCATACTGTTTTCCAGAGTGGCTTCACTAGTTTGCATTCCCACCAGCAGTGCAAAAGGGGAACCCCCATTCTCTGCATCCTTGCCAACGTCTCTTGTTGCCTGAGTTGTTAATTTTAGCCATTCTGATGGGTATGAGGTGGTATCTCATTGTGGTTTTGATTTATATTTCCTTGATGAGTGAAGTTGAACATCTTTTCATGTGTCTGCCAGCTATCTGGACGTCTTCTTTGGAAAAGTGTCTGTTCGGGGCGCCTGGGTGGCGCATTTGGTTAAGCGTCCGACTTCAGCCAGGTCACGATCTCGCGGTCCGTGAGTTCGAGCCCCGCATCAGGCTCTGGGCTGATGGCTCAGAGCCTGGAGCCTGTTTCCCATTCTGTGTCTCCGTCTCTCTCTGCCCCTCCCCCGTTCATGCTCTGTCTCTCTCTATCCCCAAAATAAATAAACGTTGAAAAAAAAAATTAAAAAAAAAAAGAAAAGTGTCTGTTCATGTCTTCTGTCAAGTACTTCATTGGATTATTTGTTTTTTGGGTGTTGAGTTTGATAAGTTCTTTATAGATTTTGGATACTAACCATTTATCTGGTACGTCATTTGCAAATATATTCTCCCATTCTGTAGGTAGCCTTTTAGTTTGTTTGAGTGTTTCCTTCACTGTGCATAAGCTTTTTATCTTGATGAGGTCCAGTAGTTCATTTTTGTGTCTTATATTTTCTTCATCCATTCATCTTTTTCCATCCATCCATCATCATTTTCACTTTTGTTTCCCTTGCCTCCGGAGACATGTCTAGAAAGAAGTTGCTGTGGCCGAGGTCAAAGAGGTGGCTGCCTGTTTTCTTCTCTAGGATTTTGATGGTTTCCTGTCTTAACATTTAGTTCTTTCATCCATTTTGAGTTTATTTTTGTGTATGATGTAAGAAAGTGGTCCAGTTTTATACTTCTGCATGTGGCTGTCCAGTTTTCCCAGCACCATTTGCTGAAGAGACTATCTTTTTTCCATTGGATATTCTTTCCTGCTTTTTCAAAGATTAGTTGGCCGTATATTTGTGGGTCCTTTTTGGGGCTCTCTCCTCTGTTCCATTGATCTCTGTGTCTGTGTTTGTGCCATTACCATATTGTGTTGATGATTATAGCTTTGTAATACATTTTGAACTTCGGAATTGTGACGCCTCCAGTTTTGGTTTTCTTTCTTTCTTTCTTTCTTTCTTTCTTTCTTTCTTTCTTTCTTTCTTT